>NC_141685.1:535731633-535876633 GCF_964263255.1 Lissotriton vulgaris
TTATGCTTATCCACTTCAAGACACGCTACTCCACTTTACACCACTCTATGAGACACATCTCCACTTCATGCCCCACCACTCGACGCCACACCACTCTACAACACAACACTCTAAGCTACGCCACTCTACAATACTGTGCAATGCTCTACTCCACTGTAGGCATATCTAACACACTACTCCACTCTCCGCAACTCGCTATGCCACTCCATTCAACTTTACTCCAATCTACTGACACACTACTCCACTCTATGCTCTCTACTCTACAACACTCTATGCCACTCTACTCCATTCGAAGACCCTTCATGACACTCTGTAAAGCCACTCCACTCTGTTTTAATTGTATTTAGGTACGTCATGGGGAGTTATTGTTTTGTTATATGAAAAAATGCACCTTTCACCTACAATGTTTAATAGGAGATGTGAGGATTTGTGACTTGTCCTCGACTGTTGTCGCTAAGTGCTGATACAGTCCATTTAAAAGTTACCAATAAAAAACACTTTCTTACATAATTTTAAAGAGTGGTGTAGTGTGTCAGTAAGTATTCTCTGAAACAAACAGCAGAAAGTACATTGGCTAGGAGCAAAGCCCAGGTTATGAGTTTGAGACCCCACACTGTACAAGAGATACAGCAGCTTTTTGTCTCAGACATGTGTGGCAGCAATGTGGTCTACTTCACACACATTCTGCAGGTGTTAAGCTCTAGAGTATTCCACACAAAGATGAGGCACGGTTCTAAGGAACCAAATTAAGTAGGTTTAACCAGTCCGATGGTGCTTTCTCTCCTTTGATCTTCTTTTCCGTGCAACCCACCCACAACGAGAAGGGTAAAGAGCCAGCATGTAAGAGTGGGATGATAAAGAAACCTTATGGTGATTCTGTTACTACTAATGAACTAAATGGGAAGACAAGGCTGTATTTGTTTAGGTTGCTCCATAAAGGTGTATGAACATGCTGAGTTTACCTGGGTAGGTGGGCCCAACTGTTCAATAAGTAATCAAGGCCAGTTCTAAGCAGGATTCCCTTTGAGTCTTGTCATGATATTTGTCTCTTTCTAGATTGCTGAATCCTTCAGTGCTCCACAACTATTTGGACACTGCACATCTTCTAGAAGGGCAACCTTATTCATTCATCAGATCTAAAGAAGGGTTGACGGAAGAGGCTCTGGGAGGAGCATAAATGTAGGCAGTGTTGCTCGTTATGTGGAAAGATCATGTTGAAACTCCAGGTGCTCTTCTGAGTAGGTTGGACTGGAATTCTAGCAGATGTGTGGAGGGTAGGGGGTCTCCCTTCGCGGTAAATATTGTTTTGTAAATTATTGTAACCAGAAGGGCTGCTGAATTTTTAAACTGATTGGAATAAAATGCACATCACTATTGCAGCAAGCAAGTGGAGCAAACAAGAGTTCTACCTGGGATGTTTTGCAGGCTGCTTCTTCCTCACGCACACTCTTCCCTCCACACAAATCGAATTGAGCGGTGTATTTTACAATGCAACGTTTCAGAGAAATTGTCTGACAAGCAAGGCTTTTAATCTCGGTTCAAGTAATGGCTTGGGTATTGAATTAGATCTGGCCTCCTGTCATTTTTTTTAAATATATGAAGCATCTGTTGTCACTTGTACTCGCCCCCACTGTCTTGCATTTCCCAATCTTGCCTCTGTTAAGTAGTTTCATAGCCAATTAAAGTGAAAGAGAATCTTCTTGGAGCGAGAGTTCAGAAAATGAAATGTAACACAGCAGAGCTCATGTCAGCTAGAATGTAGAGGTTCAGACAGCAAAGGTACTGCTTTGGTTATATGGCTTTACTGTTTCAGACATGCAACCTATTTTGTTGGTTACTCCGATCTTACATGGTCAGGCCCGGTCATTGAAGCTATTTTTGTAGATTTTGAAGTGTCTTGGTATGAGTGACCAAACAAATACCATGGCAAAGAGAAAGTGCGTTCTAGCATCAATTAAAAGTCCACAACATCAGCAACATGTGGCCCCCATTTGCATAATTTATCACTGAAATATCTGTTAAAAATATTTTGGAAATGCATTTTTTAAAATCATAAATATGATTTTTCAGTAAAGGCTCAAATTGTCTGCAAATATCACTTGCATTTTAGTAAGTAAACTCATTTTGAAATTGGCTGACCGTTTTCCAAAAACAAAAAAAGGCTCCAGATTATACATGTTGTGTACTGTGTAATCTGCCTCCTGATAGTTAAAGTGCCCATGTGGCATTAGAGTTTCAGACTTTAGAATTTTCCTTAATCAATTTCGCTGTGATGCCCCAAATACACTATCAATGTTCCTTAATTCTCCAGTTAGAAAAGTTTTATCACTTCCATAGGTGCATTTCCAAAACGCCCGATTTAACAAGTTAGCAAAGTTACCGGATGGGTAAATCTTTGCTGGTAGGGGAGTGAAAAACCATTCAATGTATCAATCTGTGATAAACTGCTGCTTTCGAGCAGAGATTTCAGCCTGTGGAGTAGACAACGCTTTCTAGGGCCACTGCTAAGTCTGTGCCACGCCTACTGGTCATATTTCTAGCATGGTTATCCCGAAAGTCTCACCCATGTACAAGTTACCCTGGCGGCACTCCACAAAAGGCTGGAAGGGCTTTGAAGGATGCACGTAGTAAACAGGAGGGGGCAGAGGCCTCCAGTAGGCGCCAACACCCAGGAGCCCTACAAGCCCATTCACCAATGAGAAACATCATCCTTCAGTCGCACTGTGCAATGGTAGGTGAGAATGAGCAGTTATATGATGTGTGAAATTATTAATTAGATGCTCACAGGGCCTGATTCCTAAAGATTTTCTTGTGATTAACTGTTGTGGTACTCTTTGCTTACTCCTGAATTCTAAGAGTAACTAAGGAGTAAGTGAGTCGCACTCCAGGTGTACTCCAGAAATTCAACAGTAAGCCAGACAACACTACATGAAATAGGACACCCACTCATATCACATTTTGAATAGACCCAGAATGTCCTTGTTTTTATGGTGTAGTGAGACAGCTTTCTGTAGTTGTCATTGAGGTGGCAAATGTTTTGAAGGTAGTTTGTGGCATGGAGGAAGACGAGGAACATGTGTTAAGTTACATGCTAAGTGGTATAAGGTGCCTTATGCTGGTGACACGTTCTTGTTGATGCTTCTGCTCTACCTAGAAGGGTTGATCCATGGGAGGCAAAGTGGACTCAAACTTTGCCGCAAATAATTCATTCCGCCAAATATCCTCATTTGGTCTCTTTATAGTATTCGATTTATTAAGTAACTATAATTCACATTACAGTGTCCACCAAAAAGTAAAATAGTATGCTCATGGCACATAAGAAGGAAACGCTCTGCAAGTCAACGTAATAGAGCATAATCAAACCGCTAATGTGCTCTGCTGAGGTATACTGCTAAAAAATCTACTTTCTAAAATTTAGCTCCGAGTGATTGAGCTTTTGCTGTAAAACGCGCCCATGTAAAGTGTGCCTGTTAAAAATGAGCTACTTGTCAACAATTCTAGGACTTCTTATATGGTATTGAACAATTCACATGTTTAGACAAATGGTGACACATTTAACACATAACGTTTTGTCAACAACAGAAATGGAAACCAAAAAATTATATGAAAACAAAAACATGTGCATTTGCTCTTTGTCCAGACATTTGCAGCTTTAAAATGCCATTACGCTATGATTTTGTGTGAGAGCCTTCATTGCATTAATGTAATCTTTCCACTAGAAGTCAAATAACAGCCTCCTGTGCTTAATTTTTAAAGAATGAGTGCCTGTGCCCAAGGCTCTGCTCAACAACCTGCAGCCAATGCAATTAAATGTTAACATGCCCAATACCACAGCTGCGAAGTTTTTAACCACCTCCATCCTCTTTAATCAACCACCAGACACTCACTTCCCCTTTATCTCACCCTTCTAGACTCCTGTTTTCTCCCTTTTTGAAGATTTTTCCGACTTTCTCAGCCTTTGTGTTTCTGCTTTGTTTATTTTTCTCTCTCTTGTGCTTGTTAATGTCTAATTTAGTCAAATAAGTGCCAGTCACCAAAAACCATTGCCAGTTCCCACACCGGCAGCCACCTGTTAAAATTAAGCACAGACAACCTCGAAATATTTAGCATTAATGTGTTTCTTTGCACAATATTTACCTGTACAAACCTCATTGCTGAACAGAAGTATTACATAAATATAACAATATGAGAATATTTGCAGTCCTGCCAAAACATGCTGCAGGCTTTGTCCTTGTAGTGTTACATCATGTTAGCTATAGAAAGCTATAACAGACCAACAAGCCATGCAGATTCAAACAAATCCACAATATTTTCTATTTTACGGAGAAAGAAACTCGTGCACATTTATTTGTTGTGCACATTTTCATGCATATGTTGTTAGTAACTACAAAATGGCGTCAAATATATTTCCAATATGTTCATTCGATTTTTCTTTCTCTTTTATTTTTCAGGCTTTCAACATGACGGCCGAAGAAACAATAAACGTTAAAGAGGTGGAGATAACTAAACTCATCTTAGATTTCTTGAATTCAAAGAAACTTCACATCAGCATGCTGTCCCTGGAAAAGGAAAGTGGAGTGATAAATGGTCTCTTCTCGGATGATATGCTTTTCCTGAGGTATGACTTACTCATCTCTGAATCGGAAAACTAGAGAGCTTCCCTTCTGTAAAAGAGCAGCGTCAAGTGACCAATAGCAGGATTAACTATGTTATGATAATCAGATGCACCCCCTTGTATGTCTGTGGATACAGTAGTGACACGCTAGGCCTTCTCTGCAGGCCACAGAGACCAGACTTACTGAACAGAGCCCTGCCTTCTTCAGCATCAGTGCAATGTGGTGCGTTGATGTCAGCAAGTTGGTTTTATCCTCAAAAAGTATTCTAGATGTCTTTAAAAACTGGATTATCCCACACACCAGTGGTATATCACTTAAGGAAGTGTGCTTTTATTGTTGATATATTCACAGAGGACAAAGGCAAATCCTCAGGAATGTGAGGTGGACTGCTTCCATTTGATTTTACATCTGTAGGCTTTTAATGTGTACTTTTTGAAGCCTGTTGGTGAATTCTTTGGGGAAACCCTTCTAAACTGTATAAAACCAGGCATGCCATGACTATCAACCTGGTGACCTGAGCAGTGCAGCTCGTTTGTAGGAGGGGAGGAATATTGTGAATCATTGACAGTTGAAAGTGGCATGGTGACCACTGTCTGTGGGCACAGAAGGAAATGTGTTAGACAAGTAGCATATTTTTTATAGTGTAGAAATCACTGAGTGTTGTATTAGCTCTTGAAAAATGCGAAACTTGTAATGAGAGAAATATTCAATTTTGTATGTAAGTAAATCAGCTATTGTTCTTTGTAACATGATACCTACTTGCTTGATTTAGTCTGTTTTTGACACCACACGTTACAGCACATTTGTAGGTCTTGCACAGTCAGCGCTTACACTGTCTCTGCAAGACATGCTGTATTCAGGATATGGGCTTTAAAAAGACTACTCCTGTTACATGTGTTGTTACTCAGAGTTTGTGAGCACTATTTCCATCTTTAAGACGTAGCACTGGAGACAAGTGCTTGCGGTTTACAGAGCTCTGTTGTAAACGGGGCTGTAAATCTTTCTTTTATCTTGACACATATGCTGTGCAAAGACTGTCTGTTTTGGCTGCAACTGCCTCCTCCCTCCTGTTTTTAAAACGCATGGCCTGGCATCACAGTCCCTGCCTTCCTATAGCTGCTGTTGCCTCTGTCTCACAGCTCAACAAGTATTTGCAATACAGTAGGTTCCGCATTTGCGAGAGTTTGATCTATTTGCATTGTAAAGGACAATGCCTTTTATATGTGTGGTTTGAAAACCAGCAACCAGTGGATAAACACGCACTTTGTACTTATAGTTGTTGCTTGCGAGAAGCAAGGCTGGCGGTTAAAGAGGCACAGTTACTACCAGGCTTGCTTCTCGTAAGCAAGGGCTATAAGTGCAAAGTGCTTGTTTACACACCGCTTGCAGGTTTTCAAAACACATAAATAAAAGGCATAAATTGTCATTTATAATTCCAATAGCTCAAACTCTCGCAAATGTGAGACCTATTGCATTGCAAATGCTTGTTTTCTGTGAAATCGGGTTCACTGTGCCAATTAATGAGATCAGTGGTACATAAGGAAGGACAGGAGAGCTATAGAATGCTCTTCAAAAAAGCTTTGGTCCACTTCGTATGACATTTCCCAGTATAAAGAATATCTCTGATCAGGGTAGTTTTCACGTTTTTCTAAAGAGGAGATGGTCTGTTTTTCATTTCTCATATGTCTTAAGTGTGTTCGGGAGACATAAGCACTGCCCTTTTCTAAGCCATATGTAATCCGAGCTTTGATTGGTAGAGTCTCAAGGTGTGAAAAAACGAATATTACTTTCTTAAGACAGTGTTTAATGCCATACTTTTGCCATTTCTAATGATGTTGTTAACTGCTTTTACTTCTACTCTTTTTATTGCCACTCAGTTAATTAACTTCTAGAAAGAGGCTGGGTACGCCCTACTTAAATTCACACTCCCAACCTGTAGACCCTTGATGATGACAACCGCAAACCCACTTGAAGGGTGTGGCAATATCTGTATGAAGCCCTAATTTCTGATTCAAAACGTCCTGTACATTGTATTATGGATTGTACTCAGACCTTTACAAGTAGCCGGTGGGGTGATTTTAGGGTAGCTTGTGTGCATTTTTGTTTCCACAAGTTTAGTCTCAGTCTAGTCACCTTGTTTTGTAACATTTGAAACCGGTTACTTCTGTTTTTAGAAGCTTCACAGATAGCTCTGCAGGCACTCAAGAGTGTTTTGAAGCATTTTAAGTTGAACATTGGTTCCCTTACCCACTTTGTATTTTTTTTTTTTAAGAAGAAAATGTTTGAGATCATTAACCTCAGGCTCTTTACTTTATGGGTTAGCTTCAGGTCTACTCTTGATAGTCCCAACCAGGCAAGCAGCATAGTGTGTTTATCTGCACCCGTCAGAACTGATGCGCTTATACTGAATTGATTATCGCAAATGTGTCTTCAAGGATTAATAAGTGGGGTCAAGGAATTTCGCAATACTAGACTGTCCTCCTGCTCTCACCCTGTTGGTGGATAGGTTGATAGGGGTTTTGCCAACTTTTGTATGGAATTATAGTGTATATTAAAGGTGTGTGCACGGCAGGATCTCTGGAGTAGCCTTCAAAAACATCTTTTTCAAAGAAGGTTGATACTGGCCAACAGCTTGCTGACTGGGTTAGTGTCATGCTGTCCCAGGCAGGCGTGTTTATTGGGAGGATGCCTAGAAGGTGTTTGATGCCACTTTCAGTGGCTAGGCAATGTTCTTACCTTTTAAATCTTCTTCCCGGTGATGAAATCCAATGTCTGTAGGGATTGGTGCACCCTTTTCCTGTATGCAAGCCAGGCATTTCTGGAGGGACCATCCATATCTATATCCATATCCATACTAATATAATAAAGAGAGAGCCCAAACCTTTGAGGCGGGTAATCTCAGGAACCACAGCACCAATCCCAACACCCAAAACAGCGTTGGAAAGGGCAGTTGCAGCAGAAGGGCATAGGCTATGCAGACGCCCACAATATACATTTAAAAGGTAAAAGAACCGTGCCAGCAAAGTAGTCCCTTGTGGGCGTGTCTGCGTTGTGCTGTGGGCGTGTGCTGGGGGCGTGACAAACACTGGGGGTGTGTGGTACGTTCCGCCCTTCATGCCATGTCTCATATCGTGTGCTAATCCGACCCTGCTCCCTTTAAATACCCCTGCACCCCATAATCCTAACCCACCCTTACTCCTTAAAATACCCCAACACCCTTAAACACTAACCCATCTTAACCCTATAATATATACCCTGTACCCCAAAACCCAAACCTATCCCTGAACCCTAAAAATACCCCTGTAACCCAAAACCCAAACATAGCCCTGAACCCTATAAATACCCCTGTACCCCAAAACCCAAACCTAGCCCTGAACCCTAAAAATACCACTGTACCCCAAAACCACCCCTGAACCCTAAAATACCCCTGTACCCCAAAACCCAAACCTACCCCTGAACCCTAAATACCCCTGTACCCCAAAACCCAAACCTAGCCCTGAACCCTAAAAATAACCCTGTACCCCAAAACCCAAACCTAGCCCTGAACCCTAAAAATACCCCTGTACCCCAAAACCCAAAACTAGCCCTGAACCCTTAAAATACACCTGTACACCAAACCCCAAACCTACCCCTGAACCCTAAAAATACCCCTATACCCCAAAACCCTAACCTAGCCTTGAACCCTAAAAATACCCCTGTACCCCAAAACTCATACCTATCCCTAAACCCTAAACCTACTCCTGTACCCCATAACCCAACACTATATCTGATCCCTTAAAATACCCAAACACCCCAAAACATATACCTCAGTACCCCAAAACATATACCCCTATACCCATACTTACCTTATCGAAACATTAAAAAAAAAACATGCTTTTACCATTCATGCATTTACAACGAATTTCGTTGTAACTGTATGCGTGGTAAAAGCATATAAAATGTAATGCCATGCGTTATAATGGCATTGCGCAGTCATGGTACTTTTGTATTGAAAGTATGCGGAGTGATGGTATGCGGAAAGAAAGTTGCGGAATAATGGGTGTTTACCCTCCCCCGGTAAGTACATTGGTGGCACGGCGGCCCACATCTCCAGCAACATACTCATATTTTTTCACCACCCATTTGAAAAATGCACAGGTCTCTCTCATTGATGGCCAGCACCGACATACACTTTTAGACACACCTCCCGCCACAAGTTCTAGAATTGCGAACTTTAGAGCTGGGGAGCTAGGTTTGAATCTCGGCATCAGCCTAACATCCTGTGATTCCAGGCAAATCGCTTTGTCTCCCCGTGCCTACCACAAATGAATGTGTTCTTCTGTAACGTAAATTGTGCTCATGCCATGTTGTCGAGTTCGCTCTATATAATATTGCAAGGAAAAATATAGTAGGGAAACTAGTTCACACACTACTGAATGCGCACTCTTAAGTGCATCAGCAGTGCACTGTGAATCGGAGCAGATAAGAAATGCTATCAAAACAAAATCCTACAAAACAATATACTACTGGCCGGCAGCAATTCATACCCGGACAACGTCGGGACGGGCTGCTAGTATATTGATAAAAGTGCAAAAACATGCACAGTATTACTACACCACAGTTGCTACAGATGGGTCCTGAGATATTGTACATGACTTTAAGCTGTATAGTTACTTCCCAAACTACTGTATCTGATAGCGATGGAAGGAAATAACAGCAAGAAAAAATTGAACTAGAGAACTCAAATTATCGAGGAAAAGCTGCTATTTGGAAAAAGTCATTGCTCGGCATGAAAGAAGCTTGTTCTGATCCACACCTTTCAGCATAAAAAATCGGAACTTGTGATGGCGCACATACATGCAGGAATGTAGTTGATCCGTGCATGACTTGGGTGAGGCACCTGCTTTATCTCAATCTGTCATGGTGCTTCCTTGTCCTCCAGCTGTGAAATGGAATAAACCACATAAACATAAGAGCCATTGAAGCTCAAGTATGGAAAATACTAGAAAGATATAGAAAAGGGACTGCCAGTTTTAGTGTCATTCAAGTGAAAGTGACTCTTAAACGAGACACATGAAAGACTTGCATTCCAAATGTTAGATGATAATATCCGAGACCAGGCCCACAATCAAATGATGCGCTTCCTCTTCTACCCTGATGGAGATATTGTCTCCTACTGACAGCTACAATACAGATGAGGATACTGATATCACAGTTCGTTCAAATAACTTTATTTCGATTTCACAAGAAATCATAAAAGTATACATATAAAAAAAAACAAAGTACAATAAAAACCACAATATACGTTTACATATTTATGGTCTTCAAAACACTCAATATCGGTTTCTAATAGCAAGAGCTGATCAAATAAAACTAAGTACAGCATTACAAATGATTGGGGTTGACAAAGATAATAAATATTCTAGACCTATATTATCTACCGAAGGTGTCCGTCAGGGATGCATTTTAGCCCCCTTTTTATTTTTGGTTTACACTAATGGATTAGAAGGTTTTTTGCTGGAAACTGGTGCTGATTTTCCACAGATCAATGGCAGAAGAATCCCAATGTTGTCATATGCTGATGACACTGTTTTAATGACCCTTACTCCCAATAGCATGCAGATTTGTCTGAATGCTTTTGACATGTTTATGGGAAATTTAGATCTGGGGGTCAATTTTATCAAATCATTTGCAGTGACTTGTGGTTCGAAAAGTGTAAAAAGCCGCAGGTATATGGTGAGGGATTCAACTATAGAGAAAGTTGATAACTTTAATTACTTGGGTAACCTTTTTAATAAAAAATTAAATTGGGAACCTTTAATATTTGCTCGGGCCCAAAAGGTTACACAATCAATTGAAGCTCTCTTTCGCTTTGCCAGTAAACTAGGACAACGGCGTATTGCAGAAATGATATCCCTGTATAAAGCTAAGTGTGTCTCTGTTATGACTTTTGGCGCAGGGGTTTGGGGATCACAAAATTGTGAAAAGTTGCAGATTGTGAAAAATAAATTCATAAAACGTCTCCTATCTGTCCCATCGGGTACGTCAAATAGTTTCTGCCATGGGGAGGTTGCCATTGAGTTTGTGAGTGACATTATACACCTAGCTCCATTATTACTATGGTCTAAAGTTTGGCAATCTGAGGAATTGAAATTGACAAAAGACATCTTACAAGATTGCCTTAAACTTGAGTATTATAGGGAGATCCCATGGCTCCGATATGTTAGTGATACCTTTTATAAGATTGGGTTAGGTAATATGTTTGTAAATCCTGGCATGATCAATAAGGATGCTAAGTTAACCATCAAAAATGCTTATAGCTCCAATTTGGGCACCTTAAGGAATAGTGAATATGCAGTACGCATCAGGGGAAAACTGGTGCGACCTTTTTATTTATCATATATTATGAACACACAATGGCGTTTCTATTTGACAAGGTTTCGCCTTAATACTCTACACTTCCTTTTTGCTTTTCCAAAGCAGGGGGGGTGGTGTGAGAAACTACCTTTCTGCCCCTGTAATCATAGGGTTTCGCAAAACACCTTGCACCTTATTCTTTTTTGCGTTCTGTATAAGGTCCCAAGAAACACCTTTATTAGACCATTATTACTATCCTTTGGATCATGCTACTACAAAGAGGGTTATGAATATTTATTATCTTTGTCAACCCCAATCATTTGTAATGCTGTACTTAGTTTTATTAGATCAGCTCTTGTTATTAGAAACCGATATTGAGTGTTTTGAAGACCAGAAATATGTAAACATATATTGTGGTATTGTGGTTTTTATTGATATCACAGTTAACTCTCCTCTGGCTTGCTTTTTTCCTGGGAATGATGTAGTCACTTGTCACAAAGTGATAAAGCGAGCAGTAATAAAGCTAAATATTCTACAACATGCACCAGTATGAAGCTTCTGTTTGAGTTTTTTAAACTAACTTTGCTTTGGTAGCCTGATGCAAGGCTAGTGATGGCCCTAGTCCCAGGGTTGCTGGAGGCCACCACACATATTCTCCTTTCTGCATTTGATATAATTGTGAACGAACCGCGTAATACATTGAGCTACATCTCTTTATAAAGAATGCAGGAGAAAGGATTGCATAGGAAAGATACCTGACCTTTACAATGTCAATTAGAGTTGCTAATTCATCAACTCTCCTAATAAAGTAAAATTGATCACTGGAATTCAATTGAGAGGTTTGTGAAACTCCATACTCAAGAATACAGATACTTTGTAAAGCCAGCTAAAGAATAAATGCTAACCTCTGATCACACTTTCAGCACAAAGGATTCAGTTCATCTAGCATTGAGAATATTGAAGTGGTCTCGAGTCTACGTGATACTCATTCAAACATCACTGAACCTGGAGTGACAAGAAAGTAATGATCTCCCTTTCTCAGGCTTCTTGCTGTTTGTAATACATACAGATGTTGAGAGCCTGCATATGAAAAATTAAGTTTATATACTCAAATCAGTTGACACTGCTAAAGACAAAAAGCCCTTAAATCCCATTTAAAAGATATTGTGCTGCTGTAACAATCCATCTCTGCTCCCAGAATACAGTGACCTCTCTAGTCTTTTGTCCTCTGTATCTTTGCTTTAATCCTGTAAAGTGCTCCACCGCCTTTTGGCTAATTTTGCAGTATATAAATACTACGTTTGTGTATGGCTTAAACAAATAGAAGTCGGTTATTTCATTTTGGAAAAAGCATCAGCAACTCTCAACGCCAAGAACAACAGCAACAATAGCAAATGCTTCTTTTTCAGAAGCAAAGAGTTCCCAATAGAGGAGTTCCTGCACATCTTTCACAGCCTCAAAGACGTCTACTCCGAAGCAATGACTCCTTCGATCTGCACCCTGCTGCAAGCACCATGCAGGGTGGGGAGAGAGCATTCCAACGTTTACTCCTCAGGGTAGAACATAACTAAAGATAACTGTGGACTGAGATTGTAAAGAATGAATACATAATCTGAATCTCTTCTTCTCCTCCCAACATACCACCAATAGCGTTTAAGCCTGCTCTCCATGAACAGTTGGGGCAGTAGTTCCAAACTACCATTCAATAAAAAGCAGTGAAAGTGATTGCAAGGCATTGTGGGCTATATGTGCAAAACTGAGTGATAGCGATTTCCTAAGATACAAAAATTACAATCTTTAAATAGCAATTCCTAGGGGGTTGCAAATTGCCTTACCTCATAAATAATACTGAGGTAGGTCGCAGTTTGCGACCCATGAGGAACTTCAGCGATGGTGGCCTGCTGGGATCAGCAGACCACCATGTATGTTATTTTCTTTTTAATAAAGCAATATTTTTGTTTTTATAAATGCAACCCGTTTTCCTTAAAGGATGCAGTTAAAAAAAAAGAAAATGAAACGTTTAAGTTTCATTTTTTATGTGCAGGCAGTGGTCCCTGGGATAGACTGCATGCTCTTAAAAAATATTTGTTTCAACAGTCACAAAGGGGAAGGGGTACCTTGGATACCCCTTCCAGTTAGCGAATGGTTACCACCTCCTGTAAGGTGTCGGTAAAATATGAATGTTTTGCAACCGTAATTTGGCCACAGAACATTCATACATACCACTGTAGTTCTGTAATTGGAAGGGACGCCCTAAGCACGTCCCTTCCAAATACCGGTTTGCTAACGTGTTACCGAATCGCAGTTTGCATTTTTGTACATTTAAAAAAGCATTTTTGCACTCTGAAAATGCCTGAATCTGTGCATCGGGCCATTTGTCACAGCCAAAGTGCTTTGTACATATGGGTAAGAGTATTCTGCATCATTCAGAAACTCTGTCCATCACCACCCCCTTTTCCAAAATCGATTTTGTCCACACTATGTGTGGGAGGGTATACTCAGACGTGAGTCCCTTGCTCATTGCACCATCAGGATTCAAGCAAGCCGGGCCGACGACGGCTGAAATGCCAGAAACCGGTCCCCGGAAGCTTGTTTCCTCCCCAGTATAAGAATTGGCTTGGTAGTTTGGTTTGCCCTGTTCCCATCATGCACTGGGACAGGAACAGACTAATTTGCATGTAGCCAGGTTCTGAGCTGGGATGGTGCAGTGAGCTAAAAAACGGTGATGGATCTAGCCCTGATCTCTTGACTGGGTAAGAGTATTCTGCATCATTTAGAAACTCTGTCCATCACCAACCCCTTTTCCAAAATCGATTTTGTCCACACTATGTGTGGGAGGGTATACTCGGACGTGAGTCCCTTGCTCATTGCACCATCAGGATTCAAGCAAGCCGGGCCGACGACGGCTGAAATGCCAGAAACCGGTCCCCGGAAGCTTGTTTCCTTCCCAGTATAAGAATTGGCTTGGTAGTTTGGTTTGCCCTGTTCCCGTCATGCACTGGGAAAGGAACAGACTAATTTGCATGTAGCCAGGTTCTGAGCTGGGATGGTGCAGTGAGCTAAAAAACAGTGATGGTTCTAGCCCTGATCTCTTGACTGGTTAAGAGTATTCTGCATCATTCAGAAACTCTGTCCATCACCACCCCCTTTTCCAAAATCGATTTTGGCCACACTATGTGTGGGAGGGTATACTCAGACGTGAGTCCTTTGCTCATTGCACCATCAGGATTCAAGCAAGCCGGGCCGACGACGGCTGAAATGCCAGAAACCGGTCCCCGGAAGCTTGTTTCCTTCCCAGTATAAGAATTGGCTTGGTAGTTTGGTTTGCCCTGTTCCCATCATGCACTGGGACAGGAACAGACTAATTTTCATGTAGCCAGGTTCTGAGCTGGGATGGTGCAGTGAGCTAAAAAACGGCGATGGATCTAGCCCTGATCTCTTGACTGGGTAAGAGTATTCTGCATCATTCAGAAACTCTGTCCATCACCACCCCCTTTTCCAAAACCCAAAAGATCAAAGTCTACTTCCTAGGTAAGAAAAAAAAGCACCACACTTGGAATGCCATTGTCTTCTAGATCAGAATCATACGAGCAAGTGCGCGAATATAGAATACATTTTACTAATTCATCACCACGTTCTTCCCATCTTCATCGAGGAGATTAGATATGCTCAATAGACTTTCATGAGTCATATTCTCACATACCTATATGTGAACTGCACAGAGGATTTCTGAATTTAAATGTAAAAGACTGCCATAATTAGGAGAAAGTTGCCCGATTCTTCCTGAAGTTTTCCTCGTGCGCAGTCTTTCTAGTGAATGGCAATGGCAACAGCTGCTTTCTGAATGAAAGGCATCTTGTCTACCTATGATCGGACGATCAACGACTTCTTTCAAACTGGAAGCCAAAAGATTCCTTATAGTCAAATTCTTACCTTAATCTGGGCGAGGTCCATTGGCTCAAAATCATTGCTCCTACAATCTCTGGTCCATCATATGCCTCTGCTCTTCTTTACAGCATTGTGTGCCCCCCTTCGTAGCTCGCTATATACCTGATTTTTGTATTATTCTCCTTTGTGTCATCTGTATGTGAATCATGTGATTATTCATGTTTTGTATTATTACTTGATGTTGATATTGGGATTTGACCTTCCTTCCACCCTTTTGTAAAGCACTCTGATATCCTTCGGGATCTGGTTTGCGCTATATAACACTTTATAAATCATACTAATATAATAAAGAGAGAGCCCAAACCTTTGAGGCGGGTAATCTCAGGAACCACAGCACCAATCACAACACGCAATACAGCGCTGGAAAGGACAGTTGCACCAGAAGGACATAGGCTATGCAGACGCCCACCATATACATTTAAAAGGTAAAAGAACCGTGCCAGCAAAGTAGTCCCTTGTGGGCGTGTCTGCGTTGTGCTGTGGGCGTGACAAACGCTGGGGGCGTGTGGTACATTCCGTCCTTCATGCCATGTCTCATATCGTGTGCTAATCCCACCCTGCTCACTTTAAATACCCCTGCACCCTATAATCATAACCCACCCTTACTCCTTAAAATACCCCAACACCCTTAAACACTAACCCATCTTAACCCTATAAATATACCCTTTACCCCAAAACTCACACCCATCCCTAAACCCTAAAAATATCCCTGTACCCCAAAACCCAAACCTAGCCCTAAACCCTAAAAATACCACTGTACCCCAAAACCCAAACCTAGCCCTGAACCCTTAAAATACCCCTTTACCCCAAAACCCAAACCTACCCCATAACCCTAAAAATACCCTTGTAACCCCAAACCTAGCCCTGAATCCTAAAAATAACCCTGTACCCCAAAACCCAAACCTACCCCTGAACCTTAAAAATACCCCTGTACCCCAAATCCCAACCCTAGCCATGAACCCTTAAAATACCCCTGTACCCCGAAACCCAAACCTACCCCTGAACCCTAAAAATACCCCTATACCCCAAACCTAGCCCTGAACCCTAAAAATACCCCTGTGCCCCAAAACCCATACATATCCCTAAACCTACCCCTGTACCCGATAACCCAAAACTATATCTGAACCCTTAAAATACCCAAACACCCCAAAACATATACCACAGTACTCCAAAACATATACCCCTATACCCATACTTACCTTATCCAAACATTAAAAAAAACATGCTTTTACCATTCATGCATTTACAACGAATTTCATTGTAAATGTATGCATTGTAAAAGCATATAAAATGTAATGCCATGCGTTATAATGGCATTGCAGAGTCATGGTACTTTCGTAATGAAAGTATGCGGAGTGATGATATGCGGAAAGAAAGTTGCAGAATAATAGGTGTTTACCCTCCCCCGGTAAGTACATTAGTGGCACGGCGGCCCACATCTCCAGCAACATACTCATATTTTTTCACCACCCATTTAAAAAATGCACAGGTCTCTCTCATTGATGGCCAGCACCGACATACACTTTTAGACACACCTCCCGCCACAAGTTCTAGAATTGCGAACTTTAGAGCTGTGGAGCTACGTTTGAATCTCGGCATCAGCTCAACATCCTGTAATTCCAGGCAAATCGCTTTGTCTCCCCGTGCCTACCACAAATGAATGTGTTCTTCTGTAACGTAAATTGTGCTCATGCCATGTTGTCGAGTTCGCTCTATATAATATTGCAAGGAAAAATAACATAGGGAAACTCGAGTTCACACACTACTGAACGCGCACTTTTAAGTGCATCAGCAGTGCACTGTGAATCGGAGCGTTTCACAGGCCTGTCACAGATAAGAAATGCTATCAAAACGAAATCCTACAAAAGAATATACTACTGGCCAGCAGCAATTCATACCCGGACAACGTCGGGACGGGCTGCTAGTAAATAAATAAATAACACGTTTTTTGATTTGTTAATTAGGGCATGGATGTACCCAAGTTGGTCCCTAAAGTTCTCATGCAGTCGAAGTTACAGATGCTCAAAAAGCATTATAATTTCTTGTGTCCTTATATTACAAAGAGGTTGAAAAGTATCTGTTTTGCCTGCAGGCAATGACACACTAATGTGTGGAGGGAAGGTAACAGTTGTTCCAGGCCCGCCTATATGTTTTATGGCGAATTCCTGATTGATAGTCAAGAAGTAGGGGAGAAGGGGGATTCCACATTCTGAAAGCAGTTTGGTTACTTTGCTTTCCTTGAGTTGTTTTTGGAGTAAGGTATGTTCAGCACTGCACAATAGTGGTCAAGGATCATCAGCGGGCTCTACTCACTCCGGAGCAGAAATATATGGTGTTAGAGATTTGTGGCTGCACCCTTGAGGCTGATTTGTAGAGAAGGGGACTTTTCATTCTGAGTAATTTTTTGTTGCACTATTCTGTTCCTGGGTCTGCTAATAAGTCACAGACGTTTATGTAGTTTGCCACGTATGGAGGACTATATGGTGGCCAGCATGTGTGTCACGGGATGTCTTGAGGTTGTTCTTTATGGCTATACAGATTTTCTACATGCTTGTATATGTTTTTGCTCTGCCAATGTACAACACACAAAGTGCATTTTACGATTACTAGGCCTGTCAATTCAGTTCCTGACTGTTTCATTTGATTGGTTTGTTGACCCATTCATTTTAATAGACTATTACGGCTTCTTGTGCTTCCAGTTCATTTGCGGTGTCATCTCAGTAGTCCTTTGATATTTCTCTTTCAGTATGTGTAGCACAATGCTTTTGTCCTTGCTCCTCGTGTCTGATTCAAATGTCTTTGTACAATTGTACAGCATATCAGAACAATATCTTTAGTCCAAATTTGCACTACTTTTTTATTCATCAAACCTTTGTGCTAAATGTTTTTTGGCAACCAGTATAATCAAGAGGTAGTGTTCATTCGTTGTCTCATTGCTGTGTATTTTGCCATTGCTTGCATTGTTTCAGAATACAGTTTTGCTTGAAAGATTTAAACCTACTTTTGAAGTCATCATTTGCGTGAAATATTCCCAAGCCAGAGGCCTCTGTGTGCCTTACTTACTGTGTAAGTACTCCACAATTCTAAGAAGACTAAAGTATTTTAGAGCAGGATTTTCCTACAGCTTTTCTGAGATTAGCTCTCAGACCTTGCAAGAGTAGCATCCGTCCCATAGGGTATTTACTTTTTAGGTCGGGCTAATTAACTGACGTTGCCACTGTTGAAAATTGTGACGCAAATGAGGTTAATCAAATGTATTACATATGAAAGTAATTCATTCTGTTACATTTAGGCAGCTTATCCTGGATGGACAATGGGATGAAGTTCTTCAGTTTATTCAACCTCTGGAATGTATGGAAAAATTTGACAAGAAAAGGTAATCTTGAAAATTCAATTTGATCTTTTTGGAGAATATCTGTTCAGTAATTGTCATTGGGAACATATCATTAATGCTTTCCAAGAGGCTAAATGTAAGTAAGGAAATTTTTATTTGTTTGTGTATATATGTTTTGTCTTTTGAGCTATTGAGAACGTATGTAGCTAGCAGAGCGGACTAAAACCTTGCAAGTGTTTAATATATTTTAATTGACAAAGGTCCGTTGCCCCAGAAGCCTGTATTCTGCCTTTCATCCCTCCTGCTGTCAGACCGTTTCTTTTTTCAGGGCACTGGTTAGTCACCTTTTCTAAATACTCTTTAGTTATTACTATTTTGACTTGTATACCTAGGTCAAGTTAACCAATTGCGATTAAAATTGAAAACGGAATTGACTACACCATGCAAAGGAGGAAATGTGTAACTAACAAGAAAAGCAGATAACCGTGTAAAAAGCTCCTTTTGTATGGGATGATGAATGAAGAGATGCACCATGGTTGCTTACTGTTTATTTTATGGTGACACTTAGGTTATTTCCCATTATCAGACTACTTCTACAGAACTTTGCATCCCTGTACCTCATGCATGCATACTAGTGTGGTACGGCCCTAGCTCTTCATGTATACGCACCCTCTTCAGTTCCTTTCTGTTTAAAAAAAAAAAGGGTCCAGTTTCTGACTGGCAACTGATGGGGGTCAGTGGAAGTGCGTTGGTAACCGGAAAGAGGCTGCAGGCTAGGAGTAACAGAATTACCCTAAAGGTACCTTGGTTGTATTGACACATTCTTATTCTTTCCCATTCCGAATCTATGGGACACAATGCTGCCCAGTTTATCCCTCTGACAGGAACTTGCCTGCAGAACGCCTCTAATTCCACCATTGCCAAGCTGGAGTATTCCCTGAAACGAACAAAGATTGTGTCGTATACAGAGGGCAGCAATTGCTGATGTATGACATTATCCATATGTGAATGGTGGACAGTGCATATGCTTGCCTATGATCAATATCCCCAACAGATAATTGGTATAGAATGCTTTCAGAGCCGTAAAAGTGCAATACATGCTTCTTGTTCGGATGAAATTCTGACAGTACTTTGGAGTTAAAGGAAGACTGCGTTGAGAACCCACAGAAGGCTGTGGATCATTGTGGGGCCCCATTAATCCTAGGAAGCTGTGCCTTTGGCAAGTCTCGAACCGTACAACCATGGGCGACCTCTACGAAGTGGAGCACTAAAACTCCTTGTACACAGGGGCAACTTTTGCTGTATGACTACATCCAACACACCATTTGCAGGCTTTGGTCCGTATGGACTCGCCCCCAGAGGTGCACCCATTTATCCAATCTTTATATATGATGGGCCACTAGCGCAGACGTATCTCTTAGTTTTATAGAGTCCTTCGTCCCCTAGACTCCCCTATGCTAACTCAGCTAGACAAATGGGAAACAGAAGCAGGCAGAGCCTTTTATGATAAAGGTTGGGCCCTAGCACTAGAAATGCCCCACACAATTTCCTGCAAAGAGCTTATCTTTACTCTGTGGCTATTTATAAATGCTTCCCACTAACTGCACCCTCTTGCCCTCGATGCTCAGCCCAAGTTGCTGACTTCGCTCACATGCTTTGGTCCTGCCCTCCTCCTTAGACCATATTGGGTCTACATAATCAATATCCCCTCAACCATCATGACAAAAACATATCCCACGGGAGTGGCCATCAGTCGCACTTGGGATCTATAAATGGTCCAAGAAAGACCATGCAGCTACTCCGCTGCTGATTCCTTTAAAGTGTGTGATCACCTCCCAGTTGAAGTCCAAATACCCTCCCTCCCTGGGGATTTAATACTGGGCCTTTCTCAAGTTTTTCTCAAGTGGGCTAGTGTGAATCGTTCTGCTTAGAGAAAAGACCATGGAGATTGATACTCCTGGTGAAGGTTGATACTGGCCAACAGCTTGCTGACTGGGCTAGTGTCATGCTGTCCCAGGCAGGCGTGTTTATTGGGAGGATGCCTAGAAGGTGTTTGATGCCACTTTTAGTGGCTAGGCCCTGTTCTTAGCTTTTAAATCTTCTTCCCGGTGATGAAATCCAATGTCTGTAGGGATTGATGCACCCTTATCCTGTATGCAAGACAGGCATTTCTGGAGAGACAATATATTGATAAAAGTGCAAAAACATGCACAGTATTACTACACCACAGTTGCTACAGATGGGTCCTGAGATATTGTACATGACTTTAAGCTGTATAGTTACTTCCCAAACTACCATATCTGATAGCGATGGAAGGAAATAACAGCAAGAAGAAATTGAACTAGAGAACTCAAATTATCGGGGAAAAGCTGCTATTTAGAAAGTCATTGCTCGGCATGAAAGAAGCTTGTTCTGATCCACACCTTTCAGCAGAAAAAATCGGAACTTGTGATGGCGCACATACATGCAGGAATGTAGTTGATCCGTGCATGACTTAGGTGAGGCACCTGCTTTATCTCAATCTATCTTGGTGCTTCCTCGTCCTCCAGCTGTGAAATGGAATAAACCACATAGACAAAGGAGCCATTGAAGCTCAAGTATGGAAAATACTAGAAAGACATAGAAAAGGGACTGCCAGTTTTATTGTCATTTAAGTGAAAGTGACTGTTATGTTATGTTATTAAATTATTTATTAAGCGCACTAACACTGATTAGTTTCTTGGCGCTGAATTTGACAGTAACACAACAGGTAAAAAAGTAGGATTTAAAAAGCTTGTCTGAAAAGCCAAGTCTTCAGTGCTTTCCGAAAAGGTAGAAGATCTTGACAGAACCGAATTTCTAGTGGCAAGGTATTCCATAGGCGGGGGGCAAGTGCTGCAAACCTATGTCCACCAGAACGTTTAAGCTTGAACGGGGGGATCTGGAGAAGGCCCAAATGGAGTGAGCGAAGGTTGCGGGGGGGAACATATCTGGTGATTATTTGGTTAATGAACTTGGGGCTTTTGCCATGCAGTGATTTAAAAATCATGCAGCCTGCCTTAAAGGCACAGCGTTGTGTAATCGGGAGCCAGTGCAGTTTAGTAAGAAGGGGGGTCGCTGCTTGCCACCTTGGTTGCTTCAGTATCATCTTGGCAGCATAGTTCTGTACCATCTGGAGACGCTTGAGTAGAAGGACTGGAAGACCCAAATAAATGGCGTTCGTATAATCCAGATGGGACAGAACAGTGGCGATCACAACCTGGGTAGTGGCCTCTAGCGTTAATAATCGCCGAACCTTCCTAATTTTTTTTAGCTGATAGAAACACTTAGAAACCACTTGGCCCACTTGTGCCTTTAATGAAAGGTCACTGTCCACGATGACTCCCAGCGTTTTAGCCGATGGTGATGGTTGTGGAGCTTGACCCAGGTCTAAGGGCCAGTATTGACTCTTAAACGAGACACAGGAAATACTTGCATTCCAAATGTTAGATGATAATATCCTTAAGTAATGAGACCAGACCAACGTGGTAGTTCCCCCTCTAGCACAGATGATGACAACTGCATTGTAACTAACCATGAGATCCCGAAGAAACAGACGAGTCCCGAAGTGGGTGATCCTAATGTGGAAATTGTTACACTTCCAGACAACCCAGCTGATCAACTGTGTTCCAATAATAAGAATTTATTGCTGCTATCATGGAATGTGGCGGGTTTGGTGGTAAAGTTAGAGAACATGGAGTGGTGTGACTATGTGGATAACCATGGTATCTGTATATTCCAAGAGACATGGGCCAGGACCATTCAGCATAGATTGGGTTTTGTAACTTATGCCGAGCCTGCAACTAAAGGTCTTAGGGGCAGACCATCTGGTGGATTGATCATATGGGTGGCTGTCCATCTTGGGTTTTTGGTCAAAAGAATTAACACCAATTCTTGTGATATTTTGTGTATTCTCCTAACCCGCAGAAACACACCCAAAATAGCAATCATTAATATCTACCTACGTCCGGTTCTGGGTGGTACGGTTTCTCATACCCCAGAGTCCCTAACTGCCCTATTAAACAGCTTCTCAATTGATACCAAGGTGATAATAGGGGGGGGACTTCAATTGTCATTATGAACCACTCGGGGGTGTCTCACAGTTAACATCAGATGAGGATGACGCCTGCCGGATTCCACCCCCAAATATCTACCCAGTTAAAAACTGGACTCCCATGGCCATGCAGCTCACCACACTGACATATACATTCTCACTTAGAGCCTGCAACGGCCGCTTTCCGGGGGATAGCCCAGGGAAGAGTACTTATAATGGAATGGGCCATTCGTCAACAATAGATTATCTGTTGGTTAGTATGTCTGTATGGCACCTGATTTGATGTTTCCACGTAGCTGATCGCATGGAAAGTGACCACAACCCCTTGGTAGCAGAACTGGATGTGCCAAATCACGACGGGGAGCATCAAGAGGTCGACTTGGTCTCCAGTGCGATTAGGATCACACTGGGTGGTAAAAAAATTCGATGGTCTACTATGAAGTCGTCGCCAGACAACCTGGCATCACTGTATAAAAGTGTCATTCTCCAGCTTGAGCGTCTAAATATATTGCATGAAAACGCCTTTAATCCTGATAATGATGTTAAATGTTTAGCTATACACAAAGAATTAATGTTGACCTTAGCAGCTAGCTTCTCTAAACCAGTAAAACATAACAATCGACAGGCATGTGCCACAAATCCCTGGTACAACCAGTCCTGTAGGAAGGCGAAGATCACCTTAATTTCTGCCATTAAATCAGGCCATAGGGCTAACATTATGGCTGCAAGGAACTTTTATAAGAACCTCCTTTCTCATGCAAAATCTGAATGGGAAACAGAGAAATGGAAGGCCATTAAACAAGCACTAATAGCGAAAGACGCCCGAAGTTTTTGGAACTTGGTCCATACTGGGAAGCCAGAAGGGAAGGTAAAGATTGATCCCAATATTGCCGAGGAAGCCTGGTGTGCTTACTTTGGTGATCTCTATTCTAGTACCCCTTCCCCCTATAATGCGTTACTTATAACGCCTTTGCTATCAGGCCTAGAATGCCCCTCCCCTCCCTTTACTATGTCGGAAGTTACTCTTGCAGTCCAAGGATTAAAATGTAATAAGGCCCCTGGGTTGGACAAGATCCCTGGTGATCTTTTTAGAGATGAGCCGAAGATCTGGGTCCCCTACTTGACCGTCATATTTAATGCCATTCTTGACGGTCAAGAGCCTCCAAGCACATGGCTGGGGGCCGAAATTATTCCGATTTATAAAAAGGGATCTCCGCTGGCCCCGTCAAACTATAGACCAATTAGTCTAATTGACGTTACCCAAAAAATCTACGCCAAACTGCTTTTGCAACGCTTGCAAGATTGGATTAGCGAGAATAACATCCTCTCCCACTTGCAAGCAGGGTTCCGTGCTAAAACATCGACCATTGACCAATTATTACGGCTCCAGGTTCTTTACTGGAAGCATGTGGTGATGGATGGGGGAGCCTCTACCTGACATTTGTGGACCTAAAATCCGCATTTGACATGGTGGACAGAAACCAACTTTGGAGCATATTAACAACGATGGGGATACCACCCTACTTATGTCTCCAATTCAAAAGACTCCACGAAGGAACCTATGCAAAGGTTCGCTATGGCAAAAATGGCCAGCTAACAAGAGATTTTCCCATTGAGAAGGGAGTTAGGCAGGGATGCGTACTGGCCCCTACGCTATTTTCCCTTTTTTTAAATGGCCTCGTCGATGACTTAACTAGTGTACAAAACAGCGACGCTCCTAACCTAGCTGGTGGTAAATTTCCTGCACTCATGTTTGCGGATGACACCCTGCTGCTCTCAAAAACATCTATGGGGATGCAGCGGGTGTTAGACCAATTTACCAAATTCTGTAGGGACAGGAACCTGGTAATTAATATAGACAAAACAAAGTACATGGTGTTTAATGGCACTGCAACTAATTGCCCTTGTCCAACAATGGATGGACGAGCCCTGGAAAGGGTAAATAATTTTACTTATCTAGGCCTGACCTTAAATGATAGAATGAGTTGGGAAACCCAAATGACTAAGGCTAATTTAACCCTTTCCCTGTCTATGGGGGGTATTCTTAAAGTACAGAAATCCTGTGTTCACAAGCTAGTCAGTGTACCGCCGGAAATATACAAGGTACAAACCAGATCTTCCACCCTATACGGGGCAGAACTCTGGGGCCATTGTCCAGCGAATGAGATTAGTATAACAGAGAATAAATTTATTAGACAGCTTCTCTCCTTACCTACTAACACCCCCCTAATTCCACTAAGGCTGGATATAAATCTGAGGCCTATGGCAGAAGTAATTGCCTCACGCCCGCTCCTCTACTGGCGTAGATTGTGGAGTGTCCCGGAGCTCGAGTGTTATAGAGAAGAATTAAAGATTGTGATGGCTCGCCCGGGTGTAGGGAGGATAAAGTGGTTATCTTTTATAAGGGGGCAGGCGTCCAAGATTGGCATGGAGAATCTCTGGTCCAACCCGGAGGACACATGCAAATCTATCTCAAAGAGAACCCTGGCTGAGTCTATAAAGTATCACAACCTTGAAGAGGTCCTTCGATCAGCCAGGCCCTCTAGCCTCACTGACAGTTTTTTGGATTTCAAGAATGTCTATAGCTTTGAGAAAGAATTAGACGCTATAGAACCTGTCTTAGCAAAAAAAAATTTCTTACAGTTCAGATATGGTACATTACCCCTTTATTCCTATTCTGATAAATGGAAATTGGGTTTAGCTCGCCCTTGTCCAGGTTGCAATGATCCAAATGAATCTTTAATCCATGTGACTTTGTTCTGTCCTGCCTATTCTGCTAGCAGGAAAAAATGGATCATACAGTTATGTGTGAATCTAGGACTTAGGAACTACATAGACTATTTTAGAATTTTAAAAACTGATACCAATGCATTGATAGTTACTGCTATTGCTAAATTTTTGTTTTCGATGTGGTTAACTAGACGAAGACTGATTCGTTTGTAGAAACCCGCTTATTGTGGTTAGACTGCTCTGTCTCAGTAATAACTAGTTTTTTTGTGTCCTAAAATTTTTTAGCTTGTATTTTATTGTTTCAGTGCTTTTATTGATATATTATAAACCGCACGTTAACTGATCATTGTAAATATCCAAAACGAGATGTAACTATGCATGGTTGAGTTGTAAATGTATTTTTTTTCTAGTTGTGATGTACTTTTATGGTTCATTAACAAACCGAAATAAAGTAAAAAAAAAAAAATGATGATAATATCCTTAAGTTATGAGACAAGACCCACAATCAAATGATGCACTTCCTCCTCTACCCTGATGGAGATATTGTCTCCTACTGACAGCTACAATACAGATGAGGATACTGATATCACAGTTAACTCTCCTCTGGCTTGCTTTTTTCCTTGGAATGATGTAGTCACTTGTCACAAAGTGATAAAGCGAGCAGTAATAAAGCTAAATATTCTGCAACATGCACCAGTATGAAGCTTCTGTTTGAGTTTTTTAAATTAACTTTGCTTTGGTAGCCTGATGCAAGGCTAGGGATGGCCCTAGTCCCAGGGTTGCTAGAGGCCACCACACATTCTCCTTTCTGCATTTCATATAAATGTGAACAACCCGCATAATACATTGAGCACATCTCTTGATAAAGAATGCAGGAGAAAGGATTGCATATGAAAGATTCCTGATTTTTACAATGTCAATTAGAATGGCTAATTCATCAACTCTCCTGATAAAGTAAAATTGATCACTGGAATTCAATTGAGAGGTTTGTGAAACTCCATATTCAAGCATACAGAAACCTTGTAAAGCCAGCTAAAGAATGAATGCTAACCTCTGATCACACTTTCAGCACAAAAGATTCTGTTCATCTAGCAGCTTGAGAATATTGAAGTGGTCTCGAGTCTACGTGATACTCATTCAAACATCACTCAACCTGGAGTGACAAGAAAATAATGATCTCCCTTTCTCAGGCTTCTTGCTGTTTGTAATACATACATATGTTGAGCCTGCATATGAAAAATTAAGTTTATATACTCAAATCAGTTGACACTGCTAAGGACAAAAAACCCTTAAATCCCATTTAAAAGATATTGTGCTGCTATAACAGTCCACCTCTGCTCCCAGAATACAGTGACCTCTCTAGTCTTTTGTCCTCTGTATCTTTGCTCTAATCCTGTGTAGTGCTCCACCGCCATTTGGCTAATTTTGCACTATATAAATACTATGTTTGTGTATGGCTTAAACAAATAGAAGTCGGTTATTTCATTTTGGAAAAAGCATCAGCAACTCTCAACGCCAAGAACAACAGCAACAATAGAAAATGCTTCTTTTTCAGAAGCAAAGAGTTCCCAATAGAGGAGTTCCTGCACATCTTTCACAGCCTCAAAGACTTCTAGTCCGAAGCAATGACTCCTTCGATCCGCACCCTGCTGCAAGCACCCCGTAGGGTGGGGAGAGAGAGTTGCAACTTTTACTCCTCAGGGTAGAACATAACTAAAGATAAAAGTGGACTTGATATTGCAAAGAATAAATAGAGAATCTGAATCTCTTCTTCTCCTCCCAGCATACCACCAATAGCGTTTAGGCCTGCTCTCCATGAACAGTTGGGGCAGTAGTTCCAAACTACCATTCAATAAAAAGCAGTGAAAGTGATTGCAAGGCATTGTGGGCTATATGTACAAAACTGAGTGATAGCGATTTCCTAACATACAAAAAATTACAATCTTTAAATAGCAATTCCTAGGGGGTTGCAAATTGCCTTACCTCATAAATAATACTGAGGTAGGTCGCAGTTTGCGACCCATGAGGAACTTCAGCGATGGTGGCCTGCTGGGATCAGCAGACCACCATGTATGTTATTTTTTTTTTAATAAAGCAATATTTTTGTTTTTATAAATGCAACCCGTTTTCCTTAAAGGATGCAGTTAAAAAAAAAGAAAATGAAACGTTTAAGTTTCATTTTTTATGTGCAGGCAGTGGTCCCTGGGATAGACTGCATGCTCTTAAAAAATATTTGTTTCAACAGTCACAAAGGGGAAGGGGTACCTTGGATACCCCTCCCAGTTAGCGAATGGTTACCACCTCCTGTAAGGTGTCGGTAAAATATGAATGTTTTGCAACCGTAATTTGGCCACAGAACATTCATACATACCACTGTAGGTCTGTAATTGGAAGGGACGCCCTAAACACGTCCCTTCCAAATACTGGTCTGCTAACGTGGCATCTTTGTACATTTAAAAAAAGCATTTTTGCACTCTGAAAAGGCCCGATTATGTGCATCGGGCCATTTGTCACAGCAAAAGTGCTTTGTACATATAGCCCCAAAAAATCAAAGTCCACTTCCTAGGTAAGAAAAAAAAGCACCACACTTGGAATGCCATTGTCTTCTAGATCAGAATCGTGCGAGCAAGTGCCCAAATATAGAATACATTTTACTAATTCTCCACCACGTTCTTCCCATCTTCATCAAGGAGATTAGACATGCTCAATAGACTTTCATGAGTCATATTCTCACATATCTATATGTGAACTGCACAGAGGATTTCTGAATTTAAATGTAAAAGACTGCCATAATTAGGACAAAGTTGCCCGATTCTTCCTGAAGTGTTCCTCGTGCGCAGTCTTTCTAGTGTATGGCAATGGCAACAGCTGCTTTCTGAAGGAAAGGCATCTTGTGTACTTATGATCGTACGATCAACGACTGCTTTCAAACTGGAAGCCAATAGATTCCTTAGAGTCAAATTCTTACCTTAATCTGCGCGAGGTCCTTTGGGTCGAAATCATCGCTCCTACAATCTCTGGTCCATCATGTGACTCTGCTCTTCTTTTCAGCCTTGTGTGCCCCCCTTCGTAGCTCGCTATATACCTGATTTTTGTATTATTCTCCTTTGTGCCATCTGTATGTGAATCATGTGTTTTTTCATGTTTTGTATTATTACTTGATGTTGATATTGGGATTTGACCTTCCTTCCACCCTTTTGTAAAGCGCTTTGATATCCTTCGGGATCTGGTTCAGGCTATATTAAACTTTATAAATAAATCAATAAATGAATAAGGCAAACTTGGTACTTAGGACAGACCAAGACTTTCAGTCCACTATCTGTCCAGTTTAGGATCTGGGGCTTAAAATCAATGCCCACAGTTTGTTTCTTCACCCTGTGCAATTAATATTTTGCTTTGGCTCAAAATAGCAAACGTTTTCTTTGGAGGAGCGATTATCATCCATGGAGAAATTAAATGCCAACTTTTGAAGGAAACTCACTCTCTGGAACATCAATCATCTTAAACATCAGGCGATAGGGAGGAGAAAGGGCAACTAAAGGACAGGGGCATTCATTTCCTCGCATGGTATTGCAAGAAGAACATGCTACATGGAGTTCTTTTCAAAAGCCTCCAGTAAGGCAAAGCATTGTGACCGATGATCTGAAAGTTCAGGGAGATCACACACTGATTTCCTTCAAAAGAAGAATTCTAAAGTAACATGCTGGAATGAAGGACAGTCTTCTTGTCCATGTGTCCTTGGTCTTGTCCTTCCATTCTTTAATAAGTAACCTCCCTTATTTTAGAGACAGACAATACAACTATAATGGATTACATCAACAAGTGATGGGGTGCAAATCGAAGGCTCTAGCGAGAGAAGCTCCGTTCATTGGGTACTGATCTCTGGCTGATAACCAGCACCACAGCTTCTAGGCCTATATCATTTCCTATGGGAAAGCTCTTTTGATATAGTGGTCATTGGTTTTAGTTTAATATTTTTCCCCCCTTAATTTTCAAATGTATTTCAAGGTGAGCCATTCCAAGATGAGTCATTCTGGTTACTTCAGACTGGCCATGGCATAGACCTGCTCCCTCTGTCACTACAAACAGAGCGGAGTCTTCTTTGCAGGCTTGGTTTTCTCTTAAGGAGTACCTGGAATAAATCAGTGTGCACCTGCCTCTTGACTCTGTAAACATTGGAAGAAAGATTCAGAATACCCATGACTGAGGTACAGGATTTCTGATGAGTTAATTTTCCCTTTATCTGTTAACATGATTCATATTTAAAAATTGTTTTGAGATGTCTGCTTGCAACATACTGCTTACAATGCAAGTTCTTATTGTGTTTCCCTTGTAATTTGTGTCTGTTTTAACATTCTTCTTACATTATTTCCTTTTCTGTTAGGTTTCGATACATTATACTGAAACAGAAGTTTTTAGAAGCCTTGTGTGTAAACAATGTAATGTCCTCGGTAGATGAGCCACAACATGTAAGATTATCTTTTTATATATTTTGTGAAGTACTGTTTAGTCTTGTGGTTGTTACATAACAATTTGCGTTCAGCATGATTTAACTGTCAAGAGTGTCCAGGTGGTTTGAAATTTTATAGTTATCAATTCATTTGAAATACCACTTTCGGTACATTTTCTTTTCTTCTCTCCATGTAATTGCCATGAATCGTCGGCAGATTACACATTGCTAATGGAGTATGGCCACTGAGAGTGACAGAAAACTTTAATTTGACAGATTACTAAGATTTTGTGTGAGATGAAACTGGAACGGTTGCAAGGGGTAGTTATATAAATAAATAAAATAAATAAATTGGTGCTGTCAGTCAGAAAAAAGGAGATTTTCGACATTTTCCATGCATCAGTTAGATGAAAATATTTGTAAGATTCTGTATTTTTCTTCACATTCTTTTTCTTCCAGTTCTTCTATCAGAAATTTGAATTGCCCGTAGGGTACTAGGAATTTGCCCAAATTGGGTTACTGGCTGAGGGGGTCAAACCCTTCTGAAGCAGCAACCACAATTCTTCTCAGGGTGAAGTTGACTTGCAAGCAAACCCTAAATTAACCTGTGCTCAGCCCTCCAGTAGCTTAGCATAGAGCAGACAGGGTTAACTCCTAGGAAATGTATAAAGTATTTGGGCACTACTTCAAACAGTAACACAGTCAAAACACACCACAAAAGATTTTGAAATATAGAGTAATTTATAAATAAACTAGACCAAAATGACATAAATCCAACCAGTAGAACGGGAGATATTTGATTTTAAAGTGCGGAGTTGGGAGTGTGTCGTGCACTCTGGGTGATGCATCAGTTGGGAGGAGTTGCAAGGCTGTGATGCACAGTCCGTCGTCGAGGCTTCTGTCAATGAGGGATGCAAGGGCCTACACCGATGATGCGACACACACGGGCGGTTCCCAATGAGATGCAGGTTGCCACGCAATGTGGGTCGGGTCTTTGTAAAGGGTTCAATCCACGCAGCAGCAGAGATGTGCCAGTTAAGCTTGGGGTTGCGCGGCACAACAGATGAGATGTATTGATTCCACTAGAGCCACAAAAGCTGGCAAAATACCTTAAGCGCACTTCCAGGGGTCCAGAACTGGGGGGGGGGGCACCACTTGGCAGGGTAGACTCTTAGATGGAAGAGTCCAGGGGCAGGTGCAAGGTTGTTTAAGACTTCTGTCCCGCAGGCTTAAGTGAGGAGGCTAACCAACTAGCCCTTGGAGTCACTCTGGGTTCTGGGTACAAACTATGTAGGTCCAGTCCTTCTCACCCAGCTTGTAGGGTAGCAGGTCAGCACAGCAGATCACAGCTAGGCAGTAGTCCAGCAGAGTACTACCCAATAGAGTGGCAGTCCTTCATCAGCACTGCAGTCCTTCTTCTTGGCAGAGTATCCACAGGTCCAGAGGTGTACTGAAGTGGTGATGTCTGAAGTCCACTAGTTATACCCATTGTTCATTTGAAGTGGGAGAGAAACTTCTAGAGGTTTCACTTTGAAGTCCCCTTCCTGCCTTACCTGTCCTGGCTCCAGACTAACTGCAGGGTGTATGCATCCTTTTGTGTGAAGACAGGACACATCCTATTCAGGTGAAAATGAGGCTCTGCCCAGCTCTTCCCTCCCATCCTGCCAGTGATAGCCCATCCTGGCACACCTAAGCTCCCTAATTTATGTGGCTGTCTAGGAGGAATACACAATGTCCAGTCAGCTACACCCAGTCATGCGACGAGAGACAGTCTACAGGCACTAAATGTATAAGGCAGGAAAATGCCAACTTTCTAAAAGTGTCTTCCCCATAACTTCTCTAACTACGGGGAGTCAATCGGTCTATTGAAAGTAACAAGTGTACCTCTAGTGCTAGAGAATACCCAATTCACCAGTTTTCCACAACTTGCCCAATACCTGGCTTAAGAAAGTTTTCCATCAGCCCACCCATTTGGCGGAAGTTCTTCATCTGGAAAGATCAAGAGAGATGGGTCACATGTAGCCAAAGTTAGGTCTAAGGCTAACCTACACAAAGGTTAGGCCACATACTCTCAAAGAATCTCAGCCGCTGGGTTTGTTCAAGGTATGTGGAAACTGATGAAGTGCAGGTGATAAAAGTGTGTGAATTAAAAATGACTATGGACAAAAAATATGTTTATTAGGGATTGTCCTAATGCCATCTATTAAAAACCGCCTGATAGTTTGGAGTATTTGAACTATCACTAGGCAACAAGTGAGGTCAATAAATGAGCGAGGTCCCCATAAATTTCCCATAAGTTGGGATTTTAAATTAGAAATCCAAAGACACCGAACATGAACTGGTTGCCTATTCCAATTTGGAATTTACACTTATAAAATGTAATACAGTAACTCCAGTGTTCAATTATGTGAGAGGTAGGCCTTGCAAAAGTGAGAAACTAATGTACGAGTTTTTCACTACTAGGACATGGGAGACCGAAGGCCGGCAAAAGCGAGTTTAACAAATAAAGAAGGGAGGCATAAAGTTGAAGGTAAGACCACCCTTAGGCAGACAAGGTCTAACACCAATACTCGGCATGTTTCCCCTTATTGGTCAGGCTTCTTAATTATTGAATTACCCAGTCCAGTGGTGGTCTCCAATGGGTACTTCTAGTTGGGAACAAGTTTTCATGGGATATTGATTTTTTTTGGTTTGTTAATAACTTTAGGGCTATTTGACGAATCTTCATGATCCTTTCCCCTAAAAATCTCAATCACCTTGGGTCCTTCCTGGAAAGCTGCAGACCAAGAAGAAAGGGAGACGGTAGCGTCCCAAAATGCGTTTTCCTAATGCAGTATTCCAAAGAAAACTGAGCAGCAGTATAGAAAAAAACAGCTGAACAGAATGACACTAAATTTGCCAGAAAGCTAGATCTTTACTCGGAAAACATGCTTTTGTGATTTGATGTAAATCTGTTTGGTAGTTTTTATGATATTAAGGTTAAAAATGTATAGATATTTGGGCATAGCCAAGTGATTTGATTGACAGGTAGTAACATGTTTTGATAATAAGTTTGGCACAGTTTGACAAATTTTGACAAAACTTAAAAAACGAACAAATAAACTGTTCATCCACCTCAGCTATTTCCTGGAAAGTTTGGGGATTATCCATTAGAGTAACCAAGTAAAAGGGGGCTGCAAAACACAATTTCCCCATGCCATTTCCATAGTTAATTTTAGACAGTGCTACAGCCAAAACAGAGGAACAGAATTGGACTAAGTTTGGCAGAAAGCCAGATCTTTACCCAGAAAGTGTTTTTTGTGTGATTTTGGTGTAAAATTTGTTCAGTAGCTTTTGAGAAATTAAGGTTCAAAATGTACAAATATCTGGATGGTTGGGTATTCAAGAATCTCGCGAGATTCCTGCAGGCATTAATCTTCAAATAATGAGGCAATCTGTTTGGTGATAAGGCCCTTTTTTCACGTCGGCCATCTTGCTGTCATGGGAGCGGGAGGCTGCTGCGAGTCCAGCCAAAGTACTTGCTCTGATTGGCAGACCGGAACACAAACAGAAATGTTGGGACCGCCATTATGGAACTCTGATACTTTCCCTGTGTCCTGAAAATTCAAAATAATTAAGGTATAATGGTAGAGGTTAGGGATACCCTGACCCCTTAGTTCTTGTAGAGGAGGTCCACGAGGAAAGAAGGTTAGTTTTGGAACAAATTATTTTTTTAGGGTCCTTTGATCCCTCTGCTCAAGAAAGTGTCTCACAGTATGTGAGATGTGCCGGCTCCCAAAATAAAAAATAAAAAAGACCTTGTGTGGCAGGGGTTTAGCCAGTTTGGGGGGGGGGGGGAGGGGGGGGGGGGTTGGCTGGGTGCAGGATCTGGACGCATGCCAGTCCTTATGGCAAACCCAAAGTCGTGCACGGCCAATGCTTTAAGCGACGGGGTTGACATATATACGTATGGTAATAAAGTCCTTCATTATGTTTTAAAATCATTTTTGAAATTGACTGGAAAAAAACAAAGGTTATTGTGACATTATAGTCCGATATGGTAATAATATCTTACTTTACATTAAAAATAAAATCTTCGAAATTCACAGAAAAAAAGCAAAGGTTAATGTGATAGTTAGGTTACAATGCCAGTTAAAACTTAACATCTGAACTAAAATAAGCACTACTTTCACTTGTTATATTTAACTGAAGGAATTCTAACTTGTACCCTCTCCATGCACTGCTTATGATCGCACATATCAAATCACTCATTAAATCTTCTATGATCTAATCGATAACATCGCAAATAATATCTGAAATGACATAATTAATGACAACACTTTATATGACGGGTTTGCGAGTTATAGTTTCTTCAATTCTCTAGAACTGGTGAATTACCATACCTAACTAAAATGCCACTTAACCCACTTTACATTTTTTCAGTGTGTATGTCTATATGTATAACAGTCTACATAGGAGATTCAAAGAAAGGGGTTACACAGATCAGGTTCCCAGACAAGCACTACAGAAGGTTATTGGTATCAAAAGAGATGTCCTACTAAAACCAAAAGAAAAGAAGGAAGAAATAAAAAGACAGGTCAATAAGGAAATAAGGCTGATCACTGGGTACAGTGCCTACCATACATTGCTCAGTACAGTGGTAAAACTGAGGCTGCAGGTGACTTTAAAAAAAAATCTAAATCCATGAGACAAAAGCTGGTTGACAGTAGTCCAGAAATAATAAAACTGGAGAGTTGGCTGAGGGTGAACCCAGGTTTTTATAAATGTCAAAAGTGTAGAGCCTGCACAATTGCCCAAAATGCCAAATCAGTCATGTCCCCACTAATGGCAAATCCATGGAAAATTAGATGTCTTTTAAACTGCAGAAGTGATCATGTAGTTTACATCTTACAGTGCTTCTGGCCAAAGCTATATGTAGGAAGTACCATTCACATGGTCCATGTTCGCGTTCTCCAACACATGCGGGCAGTCAAAAACAATGATAAAACTTATCTTGTGGCACGCCACATAAAGGAAAATCCACAAGGGCAAATTGGAAGATCTAACCTTTTTTGCAGTTGACCAGGTGGCAAAAATGAGAAGAGGAGGAAATAGAGAGAGAAAATTGCAGCAATTAGAATCAAAATACATAATGCTGTTCAACACCAGAATCCCGTCTTGTTTGAATACAGATAAGGATTTGCATGTGCACCTAGGTCACTAGCAGTATCCAGAGCATATGGCTCATTTTAACAACAAGCTCCTAAATCCATAATGAGATTGACAAATGGGTTATACGTGTTGTAAGGAAGTTGCAAAATAATTGGAAGAAATTGTATGATTTTAGCATTTGGAGTCAGGGTGTCAATAGGGTGTAATATTGATGTAACTAAATTACCAATTTATCTAAAGGTGGGATCATTGGAAACTGTAAGAGAAGGTCATTGTGAAGATATGTTTTAAAATGTGCTTGCATTTGTTCATATGGTCCATGGGTTCAATGCTGCCAAATTGGTGACAAATAATGGATCAATTGCTGATTAAGCACTTGCACTTTATCATCGTATCTACTGTATTGACTATAAGTCTGAATTTGCACTTTAGAGTAGTGACCGTCCTGATCCCTTCAGAAGCGGGCGCTCCTCACGCTGCTCCCTGCTCTGCCTGCCGCCTGGTATCATAGCGCTATACCGCCAGACTGCTATCCGCTACCTCGCCTTGCTCCCACAACTGCTTTTGCCCAATTGATTAATACAATTTATATCGTAGCGCTAGATTGCCTGATTGTTGATAATTGCTTATCTTAAACATATCGAAGCGCTAGATTGCCAAAGTGCGCTTTTACGATATTTCCAATTGTGCTGTGCTGCCTGCTGTTTTCATCTGTGCCTGATTGTGCCGGTGCCACTGCCATTTGCATCGTGTTATTTCTGTTTGTGCCCCAATCCTGTTTCGCTTTTGGCTTGCTGCCATTTTGTTGTTGTTGTGCCTCCCTGCCCGGATCTCCACCCCGCGCCCGCCTCCCAGCTGCTCCTCCCTCGCCCCTCCCCCAGCTGCTCCTCCCTCGCCCCTCCCCCTCCACTATCCGCATATGACAGATGCCTCAGCGCGCAGCGTTCACGCGCAGTGGTCGCGCCCTATGAGCGCCGAAGGTGCGCCACAGGTAAGCCTGTCTACGCCCGTCCGCGCCTGGACCGCGCCCAGCGCCAGACCCCCTGCTCCCCGCAAATCCCATTCCTCCCGCAGAACATACGACGCCGCAACCCTCTCAGCACTTAACCCCAGTCCACTCCCAAACTGCTACCAAGCTTCCCCAGGACACACCCATGGACCCTTCACCTGCCGCTCCTGCAAGTTAGACAGCATCAGGACCCACACCAAATCCACTAACTCCAAACAGAGCTCCAACACTAACCAACTAAAGTGCTTCCTGCTTAACACCCACTCAGCCCACAGACACTCCATCGAACTCTGGAACCTACTCCGCACTACATCGCCGGACGTCGCCTTCCTTACAGAAACATGGATGAATGCCTCATCAGCACCCGACATCGCCATAGCCATCCCGGACACCTACAAGATCATGTGAAAAGATCGCACCAACCAAACAGGAGGAGGCATCGCCATTGTCCATTAGAACACAATCTGCATCACGACCAGTTCAGACGATAACCTCGCTACCGCCGAACATCTTCACTTCCAGATTCACACCGATCCCAAAACCACACTCAGAGGCATCCTCATCTACAGACCCCCAGGACCCCGCACACAATTCAGCGAAGTCATCGCTGACTTCATCAGCCCACATGCCCTCCCATCCGAGAACTACATTCTACTGGGAGACCTCAACTTCCACCTGGAAAAGAAAAACGACAACAACACCACCACCCTTCTGGACAACCTGGCCAATCTCGGACTCAAACAACTCGTTGACACCCCCACCCACTCTGCCGGACACACGCTTGACCCTATCTTCACCTCCAGCAAGCACATCTCCTTCGATCACACCACAGCTCTCCATTGGACGGACCACAGCTGCGTTCACTTCAACTACAAAAAGTCCACGACCCACAACCCCCACAACCTATTCCCCGAAGAAATTGGAACAAAATCACCACCGACCAGCTCTTCACATCGCTTCACCAAAACCCCCCTGCCAATTCATCGGACCCTAACCAAGCAGGCACCAACCTCACACAATGGATCACCCACAGCACCGACTAACTAGCACCCTTGAAAAACCATCTAACCAAGCAAGGCAGCAAAAAAGCCCCCTGGTTCAATGATGACCGTAAGAAATCCAAGAAGTTCTGTCATACTCTCGAGAAAACCTGGAGAAAAAACCCAACCACTGACAACCTAGCCACCTTCAAGAACGCCACCCGCAAACACCACCAACTGATCCGATCCACCAAGAAATCAGCTTTCAAGGATCGACTTGACGACAATGCCCAAAACAGCAAGGAACTATTCAACATCGTCAAAGAATTCACTAACCCCTCCGCCGGCACTAACGACATCACCCCCTCCCAAGTCCTCTGCGACTCTCTATACTCATTCTTCCACAACAAAATCGCCGAAATACATAACGGCTTTGAAAACCAGTCCAAAGACCAGTCCACTCCACCCACCTCCGAACCAAAACCGCACTCTAACAACCTTTGCGCCTGGAACCCAATCACCACTGAAGACACCATCAGCCTGATGAACTCCATCCACTCAGGATCGCCAACCCACCCATGTCCCCACCACATCTTCAACAAAGCAGACTCCATCATCGCACCCCATCTCCGCGATGTCATTAACTGTTCCCTCAACTCCGCTACCTTCCCGGAAAACTGGAAACATGCCGAACTCAGCGCCCTTCTGAAGAAACCCACGGCAGACCCAACTGAACTTAAGAACTATCGCCCCATCTCGCTCCTCCCATTCCCTGCTAAAGTCACAGAGAAAGCCGTCAACAGTCGGCTCACCGCCTTACTCGAATCCAACAAATCCCTCAACCCCTCACAGTCCGGCTTCCGAGCCAAACACAGCACAGAAACCGCCCTCATCGCAGCAACAGACGACATCCGAACACTACTGGACAACGGAGAAACAGTTGCTCTCATCTTACATGACCTCTCCGCAGCCTTCAACACAGTCAGTCATAGCACCCTCATACAACGCCTCAGCAATGTCAGAATACAAGGAAAAGCATTGGACTGGATCATCTCGTTCCTCACCGGAAGAACCCAGAGAGTCCGCCTCCCCCCTTTCAAATCAGAGGCCACCAAAGTCATCTGCGGAGTACCACAAGGATCATCACTCGGTCCTACCCTCTTCAACGTTTACATGAGTCCCCTCGCTTCTATCACACACCAACACAACCTCAACATCATCTCCTACGCAGACGACACCCAGCTGATCCTATCCCTCACCAAAGACCCAAACACCGCCAAAACCAACTTACACGAAGGAATGAAAGAAGTAGCCGAGTGGATGAAGAACAGCCATTTAAAACTAAACTCGGACAAAACAGAAGTCCTCATCTTAGGGCCATCCCCCTCTGCCTGGGACGACTCATGGTGGCCACCGGCCCTCTGAACCGCACCCATACCTACGGGACCACGCACGTAACCTGGGCTTCATCCTAGACTCCTCCCTCTTGATGACCAGACAAGTCAACGCCGTCTCATCATCCTGCTTCAACATCCTACGAATGCTCAAAAAAATCTTCCGTTGGATCCCCACCGAAACAAGAAAGACGGTCACCCACGCACTGGTCACAAGCCGACTGGACTACGGAAACACCCTTTACGCCGGAACCACAGCCAAACTACAGAAAAAACTCCAACGCATCCAAAACGCCTCAGCCAGACTCATATTGGACATCCCTCTGCAAGCTCACATTTCCAGCCACCTGAAAGACCTCCATTGGCTCCCTGTCAACAAGAGAATAACGTTCCGTCTCCTCACCCACGCACACAAAGCACTCTACGACCTAGGACCCGAATGCCTCAACACACGTCTATCCTTCTACACCCCCTCCCGACAACTACGATCATCCAATCAAGCCCTCGCCGCAATTCCGCGCATCCACAGATCCACCATGGGGGGAAGATCCTTCTCCTACTTAGCGGCCAAGACCTGGAACTCTCTCCCCATCCACCTCCGCCTTACACAGAACCACCTCTCCTTCAGAAAGCAACTAAAAACTTGGATATTCGATAAGTAAAACACCTCCCTCCCTCAAGCGCCTTGAGACCCTCTGGGTGAGTAGTGCGCTATACAAATGTTGGAACTTGAACTAGATTGAAAGAGGCACTTGCACTTTAATCTATACCACTTTTGCCTTCATGTCTGTTGAGTCAACATTGTGTATTTATTTATTCAATACCCATATAGACGATATGAAAACGAAGTTATTTGTTTAAGATGCACTTGCACTTTAACCGAGTTGACCCGCCGAAGAATTCTTATTAGAGGTTTTTAGTTTTGGAAACATATGAAATGCATATGATTTAAATATGCACTTTTATGTTTTTAATATTGGAAACTTTTTTTATATAATTTGAATACACATTTTAATTATTTATGATGTGTATGTTTGATTGAAAGCTGTGGGATGAATCATGCACTTGCCTAAATCCCCAGCTTTAATGGAATTTGTGCAAAATGGAAAAGCTTTCTTCATTGACTGTATATTGCATGTACAAGAAATGAAAGACTCCAAAATATCGCTATTTATTGAACAAGTTTTGCAACAAATCAAAAGTGAAAAAAACGAATTTAAAATGATTGAAAAAAGACCAACATGCAAACACTTGTAGGGTTGTTTAAATCACAAATGTGAAAGAGTCTGTCTTCCATTGCCATGGAAGTAGCGGACCACGTGATCGGGAGCTTGTAATTTTAAATGAAGATATGGCAGCGGCCGTTAATTGTGTGAGCAAGCCAGGCTAGTGGGGACAGGCGAAACGCATTACCAGAAGAAAATAAATGAGAGTCCTTTCTAATTGAAACCCGAGTCCTTGTGTTGGTATCCAGGGACTTGAGGGAAACTGGAGTTGGTGTACACACACGTACACACACGTATACACACACGTACACACACGTACACACACACACGTTTATAAATGTATGTATGTGTGTGTGTGTTTGTGTATGTGTGTGTGTTTGTATGTGTATGTGTATATGTATATATATATATGTATATATATATATATATATATATATATATATATATGTGTGTGTGTGTGTTTTCTGCTTCTTTGGTATCTTGTTAGCTTGATACTTGAAATCACTCCACACTCTCCCCATGGTATCATTTTGTTTATAGATTGAGGTCTATCCATGTTTGGTCACCTTTTAATGAAATTGTTTCTGTAAGGGTTACTTCTTTTTACTATTTTATCGCTTTCCTACAGCACATGGCCAACAGGGCTCTAACATCTACTACAGTCTTTTTACTTTCTTACGTATGAATGTATTTGTCAGTCTATCAGAGGGAATGGCAAGGATGACCAGCATATTCTGCTCTTGATCTAGCACATTATTTTTTTGCTGACATTTTATAGCCTACTAACAGTTAATTATCCATGTCATGTATTTATTTTTTTGTTTATTCAATTGCAGCTAGAAGTTACAATGCAAGAAACTGTGAAGTGCCTGCATGCTTTAGAAGAATATTGTCCCTCAAAAGAAGATTACAGCAAGCTGTGCTTACTCCTCACATTGCCTCGTCTAACCAGCCATGCAGAGTTCAAGGACTGGAACCCGAGTACTGCACGAGTAACTTGCTTTGAAGAATCATGTGTCATGGTTGCAGAGTTTATCCCTGCTGACAGGAAACTGAGCGAAGCTGGGTTTAAAGCAAGTAACAACCGTTTGTTCCAACTTGTCATGAAAGGGCTTCTCTATGAGTGTTGTGTGGAGTTCTGTCAGAGCAAGGCAACTGGAGAGGAAATCACCGAAAGTGAAGTCCTTCTTGGCATAGATTTGCTGTGTGGTAATGGTTGTGATGATTTGGACCTCAGTTTATTATCGTGGCTTCAGAATCTACCATCCAATGTTTTTGCTTGTGCTTTTGAGCAAAAGGTACTTAACATTCACGTTGATAAGCTAATGAAACCCACAAAACCAGCTTATGCAGATCTTTTGACACCACTCATCAACAAACTTTCTCCTTACCCGTCGTCCCCCATGAGACGGCCTCAGTCCGCTGATGCATACATGTCCCGTTCGTTAAACCCAGCTCTAGATGGACTCTCATGTGGATTAAGTAGCCACGATAAAAGAAGCTCCGATATTGGAAGCAAGACCTCACCAATGTCACACTCATTTGCTAACTTTCATTACCCTGGAGTACAAAGCCTTAGTCGGAGCTTCATGCTTGAAGCTTCGGACTGCCACAGTATTTATGAAGAGAGCTCAGAACGGTAAGTTATCTTTTTCTAATGTCAGAAACATAAATTCTCAACAAAGTACTTAAGGTATCTTAATTACCTGCACCCAAGTTCAAATAATGTACTACTCATCAAATTCACTTCACATTAATCTTGGTTTGTTCTGACATCCTGGGTAAGGGCGAATCATTATATTGATTTTAAAGGTCTCCACCAATTAAATCATTCCCTAGTGGTAGAAGTGACCCCCCAAGGAAGGATGATGTATGTTGTTGCTCTGTATTTCTTACATACTTAATTCTTAATCCATCCCCTACATTCAAGATTATTTCAACTAGGCTTTTTTATCTCTCAGTCAGTCTCTCATATGCTCTCTCTATCTCTGCATTTACCTTTCAGTTATGTGCACTTTTAATGGCTTATTCAGAGCAACCTTTCTCTGGGCTCGAGAGAGTAAGATTTCAAATTTTCCCACAAGCACTCTGGATGTACACCTTTAGCTGCTGAGGACCTAATGTTGTGAGTTGAGATTTGGAAAGCCCTTTGTGGGATGCTATGTTGATGTTAAGTATGGTTATTAAGGAGTTGTCTGGCAATTGTTTGCAATGAGTAGTCTGACCGGTTGACTCTGTTCTGAAGGTAAAGATTAAGATCTAGTGTTAAATATGAGCTTGCTTGTTGGGAATTACAAACGCTGATTGATCCATAGGCTTCCATGGTTATCGTTTATCTCCATGAATTGTTTCTATTATAACTTGATTCCGAGCAGAGAATCACTGATTGTGATATTACAAACTATGGACTGGAAGAACTTTGGCCAGACTGATGATTTCCTCCTGGAAAGACTTGTTGTCTGTGTGCAATAGTTCGCAGTTGATAATCATGGGGATGAACGAAGAGTTTTGTCTGGCTGCGAGCCCACTGTGTTTAAGTGTATTTGTGTGTAGTGTTTGAAGGAAGAATCTACAAGGTCAGTGATTTCATCCACTCTGTACAGGTGTAAGTTCTCTCTCTTGGGAAAAATATAATTTTGTCAGCTGCCGCAGTGGAAAAATTAAAAGTTCCAGGCATGTAAGCTGTAGACCACATGCTTTGCATAAGCCTGCCATTTAGTGTTGGGTCTGAATGTTTGCACTTTGTTTTTCTTTGAAAAGGTATTTTCCAGGCATAAGGTAGGTGCCTCCTCCATTTAGTGATAGTGCACATGGGCATGGACTCCATTGTTGGATTGTTTATTCCCGCTTTCGGGTTCGGACATGAATTGCGGCCCTTCGGTTCAATACTGTTTCTCTGGTTCCCCTCTGTGCGCAGTCCACTACCCTCAACGGTATTGTTTCTCGTTCATGTTTCCCATTCACAGCGTATCGTTTCTTCTCAAGGTCTTCGATCGGAAGATTCGTGCAGAGACATTGGAACTACCTACCCATGTCGGGCCCGCTAGCAATAGATGGAACTGACTCCATTTAAATTCTGTCCCGGGTGTTGTGCTAAGTTTCCGCCACGAAGTTTGCAACCTGTGTCTATCCCTTGAACAGGACTTCAGCCCATGTCGTTCTTTTTCGATCTAGGAAGATGCTCCGTGACCGTCTGGCTCGACGTCACAAAATGCTTTGGCAAAGCAGCTACACACTGGATTTTTTGGGAGAAGACTCCCACCTTAAAGAATCCCACGCGCAAGAAGACGATACGGAGGAGGACGACTTTTCCGTTTCCAAAGCCTACACCGACACCGAAGACCACGTAACATTGGGTCAACGTACAATGAGTACTGATACTCCCTTCTATACATTACTGAAGAAAAAGTCTCCGGTCCTTCTTCTGCCTTCGGGCCAAGGTTGGCACTGAGAAAACGTTTTGAAAGCCCCACCCGCCGGCCCGGCACCGAAACATAAACCAAAGCGTTCCGGCTCTGGATTGAATCGGCCTCATTCGAGCACCGAACCGAAATTTCGGCATCGAAATCCAAACATGTTGTATTGACCAACCCTTCGTTACAGAAAAATAAACCTTCGAAGCCGAAACCTTCAGCGCCGAAAAATCTAGCGCCCTAAGAAAAACACCTCCTCTTCCATCTAAAAAGCCTCTTTTCGACATTCTGCCTGCTAACACGAATCACAAGCAAAAGGAACTGTTATTAATCCAGATACTGGGCATATTCATACACAATTACCAGACAAAAGGAAACCAGATTTACAAGAGGACTACCCCATTCCTCTAAAACGCAAAAATGTCGGTATTAACCCTTCTCCTCCTCCTAGTACACCTCCTTCACCCATTGACCCAAATGTAATCATTACACTCACAAATTCCCCATAATCACCTGATCCACAAGATGAATGGAATGGGGATGAAGATAGACCACAGGACATTCTTTGTGATCCCTGGGAAGTTTATAATACAGATCCCAACACGGATACTCATCGGGATCTATACCCCTCCAGACCCTTACCACCTGATAACGTAGGGTATGTGGAGGTACTCAATAGGGCTGCTCAGTACTATGTGGTTGAACTACATAGGAGGCCCTTGAAGAGGATTTTCACTTTGAGACTTTGAGTTCCTCTCAAAGAGCAACACAAACACTGCCGATGCTCAAGGGAATGATTAAGCACGCAGATGATATTTTTAAAGCCCTTTTGCGTGCAAGGATTGTCACACCCAGAATGGACAAGAAATAAAAGCCAGAGCCTACTGACCCCACCTACATCAAGGGTCAAGTCCCATTAGACTTCCTGGTAGTCTCTAACGTTTGCAAAAGAGCAAACTTGCAAACCACAGGAGATGCCCCTCCCCCTGATAAGGAGTCTAAACTGATCGATGCCTCTGGCAAGAGAGTAGCGGCGCAAGCAGCCAATCACTGGCAAATTGCGAAAACACAAGCTCTTCTAGCTTGCTATGACAGAGCTCATAATGATGAGCTAGAAAAATTAATTCAGTTTATCCTTGATGAACATAAAATTAAAGCTACTGATCAAATTCAAGAGGGGAAATTAATTTCCAATACATTTACTAGGTGCACTTTACACGCAGCTGACACCGCAGCTTCCGCAGTCAACACTAGCGTTTTGCTATGCAGACGTGCTTGGCTCAGAATTTCTGGGTTTAAACCAGAGGTCCAAGCCTCTATACTAAATCGACCTTTTGATAAGGAGCACCTATCTGTCCCACTGTAGACACTTCTTTAGAAAAGATAAAGAAGGATATAGCGGTCGCTAAATCCATGGGGGCTTTGCAACACCCTTCCAATCGGGCCCCCTTTGTTGCTCCTTTTACAGGGGGGGGCTCCAAGAACACATTATCAGAAAATCCCTTCTCATCTTACAAAGGCAATAATCAATCGCCCTCGTCAAGAGATTACTTTAGAAGAGGATTTAGAGGGAATAACTGCAAGGGAAGAGGTAGAGGCAACTCGACACGCACTTCCCCTGCAAACAATAAACAGTGACTTCCTTCCTCTACCCCCGATCATTACACTCCTGTCGGGGGACATCTCTCCCAATTTCTACCCATCTGGAATACAATCACCTCAGACAGACGAGTTCTACAGATTATCCAATATTGTTATTGCCTGGAACTTACCGACACTCCCCCAAACATTCCTTCAAGATCACACACAATGTCCCAAGAACATTTGAACCTTCTCTAATAAGACGTTCTCTCTCTATTGGAAAAAGGAGCTATAGAGCCAGTCCCAATACAAAATCAAGGGGCCGGTGTATACTCCCTATACTACCTAATTCCCCAAAAAGACTGCTCTCTCAGGCCTATACTAGACCTCCGAGATCTAAATCTATACATCCAATCAGATCACTTTCACAAGGTGACACTTTCTGACCACAGATATAAAGGACGCCTACTTTCATATTCCAATACACCCAGCTCATCGCAAATGCCTCAGGTTTGGTGTAGCTGGACAACATTACCAGTTCAAAGTGCTCCCATTCAGAGTCACCACTGCTCCGAGTTTTCACCAAATGCCTGGCAGTAGTCGCAGCTCATCTATGAAGACAACACATTCACATCTTTCCATACTTAGACGATCGGCTCATAAAAGCCAGCTCACAAGCAAAATGTCTACAACACTCTTACAAAAAAGTGCATCTGCTCCACGATCTTGGATTCACAGTAAATCTGTATAAGTCCCATCTCCAACCCTCCAGTACATAAATGTATTTGGGATCCACTCTTGATACTCAAAAGGCTCTGGCCTGTCCCAATTCGGCCAGAATCCTCAACATTCAAACTCTAGTTTTCCAGGTCCATCCTCAACACTCATTGCCAGCTCAGTTGTTTATACAATTACTGGGAATGATGGCGTCTTGCATCTTAATAGTCCCCTAGGCAAGACTTCAAATGCGTCCCCTTCAAGAATGCTTAACATGTTAGTGGAATCAGTCTCGGGGTCAGTTATCAGATATAGTTTTGGTGGACTGCCGCACTCATCGCTCTCTGCAGTGGTGGAATCCACAAAACCTTTCCAAAGGGCGGCCCTTCATTGACCCAGTACCACAGACTGCGCTAACAGCACACGCATCGTTCATCGGTTGGGGAGCTCCTCTCCAAACTCACACAGTTCAGGGCAGCTAGAGCTGCTAGCAGTGCTTCTAGTGCTCAAAGCCTTTCAAGTTCACCTTGTAGGCAAAGCTGGCCTGATATGTACAGACATGACAGCCATGTATTATATACAGAAACAGGGGGGACACACTCTCTCCAGCTGTCACAACTTACACAGACCATCGGGGGTAGGCCATGCGTTACAAAAATGTATTTTCACCCAGAAAACCTTCCAGGAGTAGACAATCAGATTGCGGACCTGCTCAGCAGGCACAGACAACTGATTCACAATTGTGAACTCCACCATCAAGTTCTCCTCCCATTCTTTCAGATGTTGGGCTTCCCAGACATAGATTTGTTCACCACTCACTGAAACGCAAAATGCCAAAGTTTCGCCTCCAGGTATCCACACCAATTGTCCAAGGGCAATGTACTATGGATGAACTGATCAGGGATATTTGCCTGCGCTTCTCCGCCTCTCCCACTCATTCCACTAGTGGTTCAGAAGCTGAGCTCTCAGTAGTTCCTCATCAAAAATTACATCTCACATCCAATCTCCTCACCACAGAGCTGTGGAGAGGTAAGACACCCAGATCCCAGTCATCTCAACCTTGCGATCTGGCACCTGAAGTCGGAGTTTGCCTACCTTAATCTTCCGCCAGACTGCATGACCATTATTAAAGAGGCTAGATGTCCTACTACAAGGGCTTGCTATGCAGCAACATGAAAGCGGTTTATTATTTATTGTAATAACAACCAGATCAACCCACTTGATGCTTCAATTCCAAACATCATTTGCTATTTACTGCATTTACAACATTCAAATTTAGCATCCATACGCTTACATCTCGCTGCAATAGCCGCATACCTTCAAAATAGACATCATCTGTCTCTTTTCAGAGTGCTTGTTATTAAGGCATTTATGGAAGTACTCAAAAGAGCTATTTCCCCAAGACTTCCACCTGCCCCAATATGGAATCTTAATATTGTTCTCACCAGACTAATGGGTCCACCCTTTGAGCTATTGCATAAATGTGAAATGCAGTTTCTCACTCGGAAAGTTGCTTTCCTTGTTGCTATTACATCACAGAGGAGAGTGGGTGAGCTTCAGGCACTAAGGGCCAGATGTAGGTAGGCTTTTACCGGTCGGTAACGGCCGAAATCGGCTGTTACCGACCGGTAAAAGCCTTTTCCTATGTAGGAGGCTTTTTTACCGATTCGGTAAATAACGAATCTGTATTTACCGAATCGGTTATTGAGATGAAGGAAGCACTGTAAACAGTGCTTCTGGATTTTAAGAATTAGTTATTTACCACCAACTATTAGTTGGTGGTAAGTAAGGAATTCCTATGTAAATGCATAAATGTGCATTTACACCTGTGCCATGTGACAGACATACATGCCCTTAGGGCATGTATGTATGCCAAATGTGCACACCAGCACTAATCAGGGGTGCAACAGGGTGTCAAAGTGACACCCTGCCACCCTTGACTTTTTTCACAATTTTACCGAATCAGTTATTACCGATTCGGTAATTGACATTCATTCCTATGGGCCTCCAGGCCCATAGGAATGAATGGCAAATACCGAATTGGTAATTAAAGATTCGGTAAATACGGAATTTTAACGATTCAGTATTTTTTACTGATTAATTACCTACATAGGATTTACCGATTCTAAAATACCGAATCGGTAACATTCGGTATTTTAGAATCAGTAAAACCTATTTACCTACATCTATCCCTAACTATAGAAGAACCATTTTTGCAAGTACGCCAAAACATAGTGGTTCTTCGAACTAGTCCTGAATTTCTACACAAAGTAATTTCTGCCTTCCATATCAACCAATCTGTTGAGTTGCCTGTGTTCGTCCCTAAACCAGATTCTGTGGCAGAACATGCTCTAAACACCTTAGAAATTAAAAGAGCATTTACTCTATAACATAGAAAGGACAAACCTTTCCGTAAGACAAAACAACTCTTTGTTGCTTTTGCTCCACTTCACAAAGGCAATCCCATTTCAAAATCAGGTATTGCACGGTGGATAGTCAAATGTATTCAGACATACAATACAAAAGCAAAAAGAACCTTAACAATTCCCTCTAAAGCCCATTCCACTTGCAAACTAGGGGCTTCTATGGCTATTTTAGGAAACCTCCCCATAGCTGACATCTGCAAAGCTGCAACATGGTCTACACCTCACACATTCACAAAACATTATTGTGTAGATGTGTTAGCAAGACAACAAGCTAATGTAGGCCAGGCAGGTTTACGTACACTTTTTCAAACCACTGCTACAGCTACAGGCTAGCCACTGCTTTGGGGGATTACTGCTGTATAGTCTATGCACAGCATGTGATCTACAGCTCACATGCCTCGAACGGAAAATGCTAGTTATTCAGTATGCATCTGTTCTTGGCATGTAGAGTTTAGATTCACATTCGCCCACCCACCTCCCCGGGTGTTACTTGTTACAGTAATATCTTACTTGGATACATACACATGTACATCTCTATTCTACTACTCTTACTAACTCCATTATCATCCTCTGCGGGAAAACAATCTAACAATGGTGTCGATACCCAGGCGCACTATCACCCCGAAAGGAGGAGTCACCTACCTCGTGACTGGAAAAGACTTGTTCGAAGTGCAAACATCTGGACCCAACACTAGATGGCAGGCAAATGCAAAGCATGTGAATCTACAGCTCTACACGCCAAGAACAGATGCATACTGGTAAGTAGCATTTTCCTTACATTTAATCATACTGTAATGATTTGGCATCACTAGTGTCTCCTTCTTTATTGAATACTTTGTGATCATTGGTGAAGTCTGTAAACATGATAGTTGTGCTAATAGTGAACCAGCATTCCCCAAGCCAATTTGTGGCACTATTCTTCTTTTAAGACATGGTGGAAGTCAAGGTTCCATGGAAAGTGTTTAGATTAAAATATTTGTAGATTAATAGTTGCACCAGAACCCAACATCAGTAAGTGCCTAAAAAGTCCCCATGATATTCCTTTCTGTGGGATGGTAGTTAGCAATGTTGAAAGACCTTTCAGGTGTAGATTGAAAGATGGGGTATTTATGACTTGACAGACAAGTTAAGTCTCACAAGTAAGCTTAACTCCTCATTCTTTGCCTTTTTCCTCATCACCTACCTTTCTTAATCGCTATCAGTTTCTGGTGATTGTGCTTATCTGATAGAGACTACTAGCCGCAGATTCCTTCACGTAGAATTATCCCCAGGCGTGAGACTGTATCCGGAAAACTTTTGCCACAGCATCCCTGTGCGCCGGGGACGGGGCGATGCCACGCGACTCCGCCCTGGCATCGTCCGCTTACGTACTTGAAGTTAGCAAGGTCACATAAGACCCACCCCAGCGCGCCTACGTCAGTTTTTTCCTTTTCTGTGTGCAATCCGGATCCAGTCCTTGCTACGGGCCTGTTTGGGCCCTCTTTAGGTCTCGCAGAGAGACCTAATGCTGCCCATCCACAAAGCTGACTTTTACAATGTGGATTTTCAACAGTTCACGAGAAGCGAATCACGTGACAAGCTCCTCGTGCACAAGCTTGCCCGAGCCTTCCCCCTGCCAGCAGCATTCTTCACATCAAAGGCCTCCGCTGCCCCGCCCCCCCGCCGTCACTTATTCACGGCCGCAGGCCGTGACTTGCATTTACTTCCCCGGCTCTGCTCCCCGCCCGCCTCCATTCTATCCCTCGCTCTCTCCGCCAGATGCTAGGCTTCCTTTTCAGCTGCTTGTTTTGGCATAATGTTGATGTCGGGCATTGGCCGCCAGGCCACTTCAAAGGGTTCCACTGCCCCGCCCCCTGCTTCACGGTCATCTGTTTCCCAGCACCTCCCCTCTCTCTCCCCTACTTATTCACTGCTGGCCAGCCGGCACATCGAAGGCTGCTGCTCCCCATGCGTCTCGTTTATTTTTTTTGTCCCCTCTTGTTTTGCTATAGTGCCTAATGCTGCGCATTCAGTCTGTTTGCAACTTTAACGAGAACCGAGACTTGGGAAAATAAGCGCGTTTGTGCTGAGGAAGCTCTCGTGATGTGGCCGGCAGTAAATCCTGTAGAGATTTTAATATTGTGGACATACTTTAGCAGTGCTGCACTCGTTTTAGGAGCGCTGCGCTGGTTTTAATTTCATTCTTGTTTCGAGTGTCTTGTGACCAGGCATGGAAGCTGTTGTTCTCTGTTGTGCGACTGGTGACATTAGCAACCGCAAAATGCATGACTCCGATTCTGCAGAGGCGCAGCCCTGGTCATTAGCCGTCACTAGAGGCTTGTGTGAAACTTTTCAAAGCCTGTTATTTAAGAGCTGTTTCCTTACCGTGCTTCCTCAGTGTTTATTGCATTAAATGCGGATGTTGTTCTTTCACCCATTCAAATGTGACTGGGAACAGCACTTGCCCTGGTTAGTTTCTGGCAGGCTGCTTTGACCTCCACCATATCAAAAGGAATCACTTCCGCTATGTGGATCTTCCATGTACTGCCACAGGCTCTGGTAAAATGATTTTTGGAAGATACCAGTCATGCAGCATGTTGTTCTGGTTTGCTATGAATTAAATAGGACGACTCGGCATATATTGTTTCGAGGTCTGATTAGTTGTTGCAGCTTTTGCTGACAGTCTGGTGTCGTATCGTGTTGTTACATGTCGTCCTTCGTTATCGATCTATCTACCTTTTGTAAAATCTCATTCGGACACATTTGAACATCTACCAATTTTTCCATAATTAATTCCTGTTCCCCTAAACCTAAATTAAGCCCTAGGTTGTTTATATTCAGTGAGGCAATTGAGAAATGTATGTCCGGCTAAGAACTGTATTTTTTTGGCATAATGTTGATGTCTGGCATTGCACATATCCGTCATCTCTTAAATAAAGTCTCTGTATTTTTACCCTTTCTGCACTATCGTTTTGGGATTCCACAAAGTTCTAGGTACTGTTTACTTCACTCCTCCATTGTGTACTTGTGTAAATGGTAAATGTTTCCTGTTTTGACTCAACATTCTCATAGCAACAGTGAGGCCTCTTGGAGGTCCGGCTCTGTGGCTTATTGGGGGCCTGATTACCAAACTCCTGCACTAGTATATGATTAGTTGTTCCATAGTGTTAAAGTGATCTTGTTGAATTTGTATCATGAGATAACAAAATCAGGAGAGTGGGGGGCGGGGGGGGCATTTAGGTGTCTGTAACGCCCACAGTAGGTTTGATTTCCATTTTTACTGGACCCGTATGGGTGTTAAAATGAAAGAATCCTCTCCTTACTTTTCAAACCTGTGAGAGCTCTAGACTAGTGAGCAACAACACCTGTTCCAGCGAAGGGAATACTTTTGGAATGAGTGTGGTCTACATTTTGTCGGCACCATGGGCCCTGCGGTTACATTAGGCAACAGTGTTATTCTAGTGTTTCTAGGCCACAAATACATGTATGCTGTTCATGGTGCTAGGAAGCAGACCTCTTTCAAGGCAGTGCAAGCTACCTCACACTGTCCACATGGTGTGTTAATTATCATTTTTAATCCTTACTTGATTTCTGGCAATGCTAGGAAGGTCTCAACAGGACAAGACAGCCTAGTTGAATATGACCTTAGCAAGAGTGCTGTTGGAAATGTTTTGTGTCCAGTTCCGCAGACCTGTACATCTTGCCTGATCAGATGGGTGAAAAAGTGATGTTGGAGTTCTGACAAGGATCGAGCTATGGATTCTCTCGTGCTCGCCTACATCGCAACATGAACCATCCAACTCCCTCCACCCAGGAATGCGTGTTGGACGCCTACCTTCAGTCCGCTTCCCAGGAGCAATCTGTTGAAGCCACCGTGGTCTCATCCTCAGAGGAAGCTTTAACTGATAGGCCAGTTCTAAATAGCAGTGCTCTGTACAAACCTTAGCTGGGGACATTGAGGAGATCCCAATGAGTGGCTCCGACTGTGAACCATTGAGCTTTGCTGTCTTAGAGCTTAAAATCATGCTATCATGTAAATAACGTATCACAAGTTGGACATTTTGGAGATTTGTGATATCTTGATATCTTTTTTAAATGTTTTCATTTAGTAACATGTTTTCATTGTCCATATTTTCACTGACCACAAGGGGCGCTGCTGACCCAGCCCTCACAGCGGAGCACCGCTGACCCTATCCTTGCAATCAGTATTGATATAGAGAAACAAAATGTAATTTGTACCGCTATTTCATGCCCTATAGTTGAAATACAAAGGAAATATTTCCTCATAGTAGCACTCAAATCCCACTGTGCCATAATTAAAAAGAGAACCAATAGGACTAAACCCTTGCCCACCCTCACACCCTCACCCACCCTCACACACCATCACTCACCTTCACACCCTCACACCCTCACACACCCTCACACCCGCACTCACCCTCTCTCACCTTCACCCCTCCCACACCCTCACCCTCACACAACCTCACTCACTCTCACACCCTCACCCTCACACACATCAGGGACTAAACCTTGCCCACCCTCACACCCTCACCCCCCCCTCACCACACCATCACTCACCTTCACACCCACACACCCTCACACACCCTCACACCCGCACCTCCCCTCTCTCACATTCCACACCCCTCCCACCCCCTCCCCCTCACACAACCCTCACTCACTCTCACTCACCCTCACACCCTCACCAACCCTCACTCACCCTCACCCACCCTCACACCCTCACCCTCACCCACCGTCACATCCTCACACACCCTCACTCACCTTAACACCCTCACACCCACACACCCTCACCCCCTCATTCTCACACATCCTCACTCCCCCTCACACCCGCACACCCTCACTCACCCTCACACTCTCACACACCTTCACCCCTCACACACCTTCACCCCTCACACACCTTCACCCTCACCCCCTCACTCACCCTCACTCACCCTCACACCCCCTCACCCTCACACCCTCACTCACCCTCACATCCTCACAACCCTCAAACCCTCACTCACCCTCACCCTCACACCCTCACTCACCCTCACACCCTCACTCACCCTCACACCCTCACTCACCCTCACACCCTCACACCCTCACACCCTCACAACCCTCACACCCTCACACCCTCACACCCTCACTCACCCTCACACCCTCACTCACCCTCACACCCTCACTCACCCTCACACCCTCACACCCTCACTCACCCTCACACCCTCACTCACCTTCACCCCTCACACACCTTCACCCTCACACACCCTCACTCACCCTCACACCCTCACCCTCACAATCTCACTCACCCTCACCCCTCACACACCCTCACACCCTCCCCCATATCCTCATTCACCCTCACACCTCCTCACCATCACACACCCTCACATCCTCACACCCTTACACCCTCACCCTCCCTCAAACCCTCACACACCCACACCCTATCGCCCTCCCTCTTTCTATCTATCGCCCTCCCTCTATCTATCTATCGCCCTCCCTCTATCTATCGCCCTCCCTCTATTGCCCTCCCTCTATCTATCTATTGCCCTCCCTCTATCTATCTATCTCCCTCCCTCCCTCTATCTATCGCCCTCCCTCTATCTATCTATCTATCGCCCTCCCTCCCTCTATCTATCGCCCTCCCTCTATCTATCTATCGCCCTCCCTCTATCTATCTATCGCCCTCCCTCTATCTATCGCCCTCCCTCTATTGCCCTCCCTCTATCTATCTTTCGCCCTCCCTCTATCTATCTTTCGCCCTCACTCTATCTATCTTTCGCCCTCACTCTATCTATCTTTCGCCCTCACTCTATCTATCTTTCGCCCTTCCTCTATCTATCTTTCGCCCTCCCTCTATCTATCTTTCGCCCTCCCTCTATCTATCTATCGCCCTCCCTCTATCTATCTATCGCCCTCCCTCTATCTATCTATCGCTCTCCCTCTATCTATCTATCGCCCTCCCTCTATCTATCTATCGCCCTCCCTCTATCTATCTATCGCCCTCCCTCTATCTGTCTTTCGCCCTCCCTCTATCTTTCGCCCTCCCTCTATCTATCTTTCGCCCTCCCTCTAGCTATCTATCGCCCTCACTCAATCTATATTTACAACAAGGGGTGGTGAGGGACAGAGTCTCTGAATTAAGCAGAAAGCTCTCACCCAGTCAAGAGATCAGGGCTAGATCCAACACCGTTTTTTAGCTCACTGCACCATCCCAGTTTCAGAACCTGGCTGTATGCAAATTAGTCTGTTCCTGTCCCAGTGCATGATGGGAACAGGGCAAACCAAACTACAAAAGTCAATTCTTACAATGGGAAGGAAACAAGCTCCCGGGGACCGGTTTCTGGCATTACAGCCGTCTTCGGCCCGGTTTGCTTGAATCCTGATGGTGCAATGAGCAAGGGTCTCACATCTGAGAATACCCTTCCACGCTTAGGGTGGACAAAAATATTTACAACAAGGGGTGGTGAGGGACAGAGTCTCTGAATTAAGCAGAAAGCTCTCACCCAGTCAAGAGATCAGGGCTAGATCCAACACCGTTTTTTAGCTCACTGCCCCATCCCAGTTTCAGAACCTGGCTGTATGCAAATTAGTCTGTTCCTGTCCCAGTGCATGATGGGAACAGGGCAAACCAAACTACAAAAGCCAATTCTTACACTGGGAAGGAAACAAGCTCCCGGGGACCGGTTTCTGGCATTACAGCCGTCTTCGGCCCGGTTTGCTTGAATCCTGATGGTGCAATGAGCAAGGGTCTCACATCTGAGAATACCCTTCCACGCTTAGGGTGGACAAAAATATTTACAACAAGGGGTGGTGAGGGACAGAGTCTCTGAATTAAGCAGAAAGCTCTCACCCAGTCAAGAGATCAGGGCTAGATCCAACACCGTTTTTTAGCTCACTGCACCATCCCAGTTTCAGAACCTGGCTGTATGCAAATTAGTCTGTTCCTGTCCCAGTGCATGATGGGAACAGGGCAAACCAAACTACAAAAGCCAATTCTTACACTGGGAAGGAAACAAGCTCCCGGGGACCGGTTTCTGGCATTACAGCCGTCTTCGGCCCGGTTTGCTTGAATCCTGATGGTGCAATGAGCAAGGGTCTCACATCTGAGAATACCCTTCCACGCTTAGGGTGGACAAAAATATTTACAACAAGGGGTGGTGAGGGACAGAGTCTCTGAATTAAGCAGAAAGCTCTCACCCAGTCAAGAGATCAGGGCTAGATCCAACACCGTTTTTTAGCTCACTGCACCATCCCAGTTTCAGAACCTGGCTTTATGCAAATTAGTCTGTTCCTGTCCCAGTGCATGATGGGAACAGGGCAAACCAAACTACAAAAGCCAATTCTTACACTGGGAAGGAAACAAGCTCCCGGGGACCGGTTTCTGGCATTACAGCCGTCTTCGGCCCGGTTTGCTTGAATCCTGATGGTGCAATGAGCAAGGGTCTCACATCTGAGAATACCCTTCCACGCTTAGGGTGGACAAAAATATTTACAACAAGGGGTGGTGAGGGACAGAGTCTCTGAATTAAGCAGAAAGCTCTCACCCAGTCAAGAGATCAGGGCTAGATCCAACACCGTTTTTTAGCTCACTGCCCCATCCCAGTTTCAGAACCTGGCTGTATGCAAATTAGTCTGTTCCTGTCCCAGTGCATGATGGGAACAGGGCAAACCAAACTACAAAAGCCAATTCTTACACTGGGAAATCGACGATTTCAAGCACGCCATTGAGTCGTGGGCAGAAACCGGGGCCGTCAGACCCCCAGACCAAAACATTGCAGCATCAGAGAGGAACACCACGGCTCCCGAGGAGCAAAGGACGGGTCTCTCGCAGGAAGAGATCCGAGAGAGAGAAAAAAGCAGACTACATGAGTTGGAAATGGCCCGGCTCAAAATGGACGGTGAACTCAAATTAGCCGAACAAAAACTGAGCCTAGAACATCTGCGGCTCCGAGAAGAACGGGAAGAAAAACAGAGGCAGAGAGAGCTCGAAGAAAAAAGATTGGCGTACGAACACGAGCACAAACTAGCAGAAATAGACCTACGGAAGCAGAACAAAGAACTGGGGGTGCCCGAGCAACCGCGCACCCCAGGAGCGACAGAAAAGAAAGTACACATCCCCAAGGATGTCGTTCGAGAGTATTTCCGAGATGACGACATACAACAGTGGTTCAAGGCCTACGAGATCGCCATGACCTCCCACCGGATCGATCGAAGTGACTGGGGAGCCGGTCTATGGGGGAGGTTCGTCAATGAAGGCCGTGATGCCCTGCTACAGCTCCCAGACCATCTGATGACCTCCTATGACCACATGAAGGCTGCCCTCCTCACCCGATATGGGCTCACACCCGAAATGTACCGCCAGAGGTTCCGATACTGCACCCGGATCCCGGGTACCACTTGGGTGGAATATGTAAACTATTTCAGCCGAGCCTTCGAGGGTTGGATCAAGGGCAGCCATGTAACGACCTACGAGCAACTTTTTAATCTCATGGTGTGGGAGCACCTCTCTAACAACTGCTTCGTTGAGCACAGGCAGCACCTCCTCGACAGTAAATTGACTGACCCACGGCAGCTCGCCGCCGAGGCTGACCGGTGGGAAAGCACCCGAGTGGGCCGGAGTGGGCCGCACGAACAGAACCGGAACAACCAAGGTCAGCACCGTCCCCAAGGAGGAGGAGGAGGCCAGGGGCGAGGAAGAGACACCGTCCCGGCCGCTCCTGCTGCCAGCACCCCGCCCCCGGCCAACCGAGGCAACCCCCCGGTACGCCCGGGGTTCCGAGCCAATGTCACGTGTCACAGATGCCAGCGAGTAGGCCACTACGCCAATGACCCGAACTGTCCCCAGAACCAAACTCCGAGACCCCGCCAGGTAGCTGCCGCCGCCCTGGGGGGAGAACAAATCTCCGAAGAACAGGAAGAAGGCGAACAGGAACCACAAGAATGGGAACCGGCCGCCATGGTTCTAGCGTGCTTAGGGGGAAGAGACATGGTCCCGCGGGCTCCCCTACCCGCCAACACCAGAAAATATAGTCAGTGGGTGAACATTAATGGGCACCGGGCCGAAGCCCTACGTGACACCGGGGCCAGTGTGACGGCCGTCCGCTGTCACCTGGTGACCCCGGAACAGATCCTGCCGAACATTCTCTGCCCCGTCCGTTCAGCCGACAATTCGGAGAGCCTATGTTGGATGGCCTGCGTCCCCTTCGAATGGGGAGGGGTCTCCGGCATGTTGAAGGTGACGGTCCGAGATGATGCCCCCGTGGACTGTCTCCTGGGGAATGATCTTGAGAGCTCCCTGTGGGCCGCCGTGGAAAGAAGAGAGCACCTGGGGATGTTGGGCCTCCCGGACTGGGCATGCGTAACCACCCGGTCCATGGCCGCCCGTACCATCCCCCGACCAGAAGAACCCGAATGGCCAGCACCTCCTCCCCCGATCGCTCCAGTAGAGGACACCGACCATACTAACCCCCCAGAGCAAACTCCCGAAGGGCTCGCTCAGCCCCAGGACCTTCCCGGCCTTGCTCAGTGGCGTCAAGAAGGGGGGCCCACTCAGGAACAGTTCCGTCAAGAGCAGAGGACCTGTCCCTCCCTCGAGGGACTCCGCCAGCAAGCCCTCGCCCAGAGCGCAGGGGACACCACCGGAGCCCATTGGATCTACTGGGACAACGACCTGTTGTACAGTGAACAGAGAATCGCTGAGTTAGGGGCCAGTCGAGTGTTGGTGGTGCCCCTCCGTTTTAGAGACTTCTTGTTAAATTTGGCCCACGATGTCCCCCTGGCTGGACACCTGGGTCAGGACAAAACCTACAGTCGCCTGGTGACCCACTTTTTCTGGCCCAAGATGAGAAACGACGTCCTCAACCACTGCCGGTCCTGCCCCACGTGCCAGGCCAGCGGGAAGAGCGGCCGCAAACTTAAAGCACCTCTACAACCCTTCCCAGTTGTCACCACCCCGTTCGAGAGGGTGGGAATAGACATTGTGGGGCCCCTGGACCCCCGTACAGCACAAGGACATCGGTTCATCCTGGTACTGGTGGACCACGCCACCCGCTACCCCGAGGCCGTTCCCCTGCGAACTGTAACAGCCCCGGTGGTTGGCCGGGCCTTAATGGGGATCTTCTCCCGGGTGGGCTTCCCCCGAGAAGTCGTCAGCGACAGAGGTACGAACTTTATTTCCAAATATATGAAGTCCCTCTGGCAACAGTGCGGGGTCACCTACCGATTCACGACCCCCTATCACCCTTAAGGAAACGGACTAGTCGAGCGGTTCAACCGCACGCTCAAAGGGATGATTGGGGGGTTGGAAGAGCCCCTCCGTCGCCAGTGGGATGTGCTACTGCCATGCCTCCTCTTCGCATATCGAGAAGTCCCCCAGAAATCCCTCGGCTTCAGCCCGTTCGAACTCTTGTACGGACACCCTGTGCGCGGGCCCCTCAGCCTAGTCAAAGAAGGTTGGGAGATGGCCCCCCTAAAGACCCCTCCAGATGTCTTCAAGTACCTCCTGACCCTACGCAATCAGACCAGGCGATTCAGAGAAATGGCGAAGGCAAACCTTGAGGCCAGTCAGGAGGACATGAAAAAGTGGTACGATCAAAATGCCTCCTCCATCGAATTCGAACCGGGCCAACAAGTGTGGGTGATGTCCCCCACCGAACCATGTGCCTTGCAGGACAAGTGGACGGGGCCCTTCAAGGTGGTCGAGCGCAAGAGCCCCGTCACCTACCTCATCGATATGGAATCCCCACGGAACCCCCTCCGGGTCCTCCACGCCAATAGACTCAAACCCCACTTTGTGCGCTCGGAGCTCAGCCTCCTGATGGCTACAGACACCGGAACAGAAGAAGACTCTGAACCTCTCCCTGATCTCCTAAAGACCCGGGAGAAAGATGGCTCCGTGGACGGGGTCCGACTCTCAGATGCCCTCACCCCGGAACAGCGCCAAGGCTGCCGGGACCTCCTGCTGCAGTTTGCGACCCTGTTTTCCCTCACCCCAGGAGTCACCCCCTGGTGCTTGCACGACGTGGACACTGGGGACAGTCCCCCTATCAGACATCGGGCGTACCGCGTACCAGATCGGGTACGGGCCTGCATCCAAGAGGAGGTGTCAAAGATGCTCACGCTCGGGGTCATCGAGCCTTCGGACAGCCCCTGGGCCAGCCCGGTCGTGCTGGTCCCCAAAGCGGCTGCCCCCGGCACCACCCCTGAGCTCCGATTCTGCGTCGACTATCGGGGCCTGAACGCTGTCACCAGAACCGACGCTCATCCCATCCCCCGAGCGGATGAACTGATCGACCGCCTGGGGGCTGACCGCTACCTCAGCATCTTTGACCTAACAGCGGGCTACTGGCAGATCGGTCTCACCCCCCGGGCTCAAGAACGATCCGCTTTTTCCACCCCCGATGGCCACTACCACTTCAAAGTCATGCCATTCGGCATGAAGAATGCTCCAGCTACTTTTCAGCGACTGGTAAACCAGGTCTTGGCGGGACTTGAGGAGTTCAGCGCCGCCTACCTGGACGATATCGCTGTGTACAGCCGCCACTGGTCCGACCACCTCCACCACCTCCGAGAGGTCCTGCAGGCCCTCCAACGGGCCGGCCTCACCATCAAGGCCAGCAAGTGCCAAATTGGTCAGGGTTCCGTAACCTACCTCGGACACCAGGTGGGAAGCGGTCTGGTGGCCCCTCTTCAACTCAAGATCGCTGCCATCCAGTCCTGGCAGCCTCCCGTCACGCAGACCGAGGTCTGAGCCTTCTTGGGGCTCACCGGCTACTACCGGCGGTTCGTGAGGGACTATGGCAGCATCGTGGGGCCCCTCACGGAGCTCACGTCCAAGAACCACCCGAAGACGGTCCACTGGACCCCAGACTGTCAAGCGGCCTTCGAGAGGCTGAAGGCCGCCATATGCACTGCCCCTGTGCTCCAGGCCCCCGACTACAGTCGGGAATTCATCGTACAAACGGATGCCTCCGACCATGGCATTGGGGCGGTCCTCTCCCAGTTGAACCCCGAAGGACTTGACCAACCAGTGGCCTTCATCAGCAGACGTCTCCTGGCCCGAGAACAGCGCTGGAGCACCATCGAGAGGGAGGCCTTCGCAGTGGTGTGGGCCCTCAAAAAGCTCCGGCCCTATCTCTTCGGTACCCACTTCCGGGTGCAGACCGATCATCGGCCCCTGCAGTGGCTAATGCAGATGCGGGGGAAAAATCCCAAACTGTTGCGTTGGTCCATCTCCCTGCAGGGGATGGACTTCACTGTGGAACATCGACCTGGCCAAGACCACGCCAACGCAGATGGCCTGTCACGCTTTTTCCGCCTCGACGAGGAGAGTCCCCAAGAGGATGGGTGACTCTCCCCGCCTTCAGCTGGGGGGGACGCATGTTGGACAGGCCACATGAAGGGCTTGCTCCCTCCCCGCATGACAGGGCCCGAGCCCCGGCCCACCAGGTATTACCCACAGAAGCAATCCGCACCCCGTCTCATACGGGACTCCTGCCCCCGGACATCTCTGTATCATGGGGCCGAACCACTACCGGCTCCCTCGCCCGGCCCGGCTGCCATCTTGGACACTGCACCACGAGGCCGCGTGGCCTCAGCTCGACCCTAACCCTGGGCCTGGCCAGGCCCCGACATCCCGGCACCACCATCCACCCAGGAGGTGAACGGACCACTTGGCAGGTTGATGGGAGAAAGAAGTGTCGATGGCTCTCCCCCGCCAGGTGCCGATCGCCCCTAGCTCCCCCGGGCGCTGGCTCCACCCCCCTGCTGGGTGTCTGGACTCCCTCATCCCGGACCTCCCGACCTCCAAGTGCGAGGGTCCGGACATCAAAGGGCGCCAGACCTATAACTGGGGCAGCTCCAGAGCAGGAAGGCAGTTGTATCCTGGAGTCGAGAGACGCCGTGAAGAACTCATCCTTGACGGACTACTGGCGCTGCCGTAGCCCTGCCTTGAGAACTATCGTCTTGCCTGCCGGCGCTGCCGCAACCTTCTGAATCCTTCATCCTCGTCGGGACCAGCTGGCGCTGCCGCGGACCGTTGTAACTACCATCTTCACCGGGACCTGCTGGCGCCGCCGCGGACCGTCGCTACCTACGATCATCTCGGGACCTGCCGGCGCTGCCGCGGCCCGTCCATCTAGAACGCCGAGCTCGAGGATTGTGAGCTATCCATCATATCATCACCTCTGCCAGATTGGTAACAAGACTGTCCCGCTACCCCCTTCCCATCCGAGAGACTAGAATCGAGGGGACCCCTGAGTCCAGACCTCCTTGTACCATTCTACCGTACCTTAAGTTTGCTTATAAAGAACGTAAACCTTATCTTTGTGTGGTGTCCGTCTGTGGGGGGGAAGTTACTTGTCTGTACGATCGCTGGAGACGGCTCTCCCCGGAGACCTCTCCGCTTGTCCTCGGCCGACCCTCCCGGTCCGTCTAACACTCAGTCACCCTCCGTCGCCATACCTGGCTTCGGGACGGCGTGTTCCCTGAAAATATTCGGGAGTGGCTCATTGATCTTCCGTTTTGACAGCAGCCTTTTGTTCCATGCCCCGGCTGACTCCGCCATCCAAAGGTTCCTGGCAGGGCTACATCCTCCTCCTCCACCTTATCCTCCTCCTCCTCCTTCCCCTCCTCAGTGACTGCTGAGTTGGGCTGGGCCTGGGCTTTCTTAGGCCGCTTGTTCTGACTGTGGAGTGTGCTTTCGGGCCATTGAGTCCTCCTTGGGATTTTGGCATTGTTGGCTGCTGGACGGCCCTTTGTTGCCTATGTGTGTGTGTTTGCTGGAGTTGTTGCACAGACTCAGCCCTGAGATTAGGCCTTCTGCTTTGCTTGGGCTGCTTGTCAAGCATTCTGCTGGGCGTTTTCCCCCGTGACCCTTTTATTTTTTGCTCTGCTGCGGAAGTTCTTCCGAAGATGGTTCCCATATTTTGGGACTTAACGTACCCTATGTGGGGTAGTGGTAGCTGTGTTATATAGCTTGCGCTCTGCTAGGGAGTTCTGGTCGCCTTGGTGCCAGTTCTCCATGGCGTTCCTGTATGTTGCTTTTACTTCTTGAGGTCGTGTGCAATGCCCCTCGTAGTGTTGAGGCCGGGCATTTTCTCACATTCCTGCCCCTGTCCTGAGGGCTGGGGTGATTCTGAGTGCTCCCTTGTCAGGCGTAGACTGCCCGGTCTTTTTGGGGCCCCGGGCTGTTCTTCTTGCTTTTGGCAGCTTGTGACTGTTGGTGCTGTTCTGGCTGCTCTGTTGCCTTCCATCTAGAGGGAGCTCACCTTCCTTCCCTCTTTTCCTTGGGCTCTCTGGGCTTCTTCTTCTGCTTCTTCCTCCTCTTCCTGTCTTGGCATTGGATGGAAGCTCTGTTGCCTTGTGAGGGAGTGGAGTGCTTCGGCCCCTCGAGCCGTGCCCTTGGTTCTTATGCTGTGAGGGTACGGGCCTCCTCTGTCTCTTTTTCCTCATATACCATCTGGGGTCGGTGGTGTTCTCCTTGTGAAGGTTCCTCTTGCCTGGCGGGGATGAAGTTTCTCTTCTAGCCTGCAGATCTGGTCCCCTGTGGGACCTACTGTTCCGTCCAGGCTGGTGGGGGCCTTTCAAAGACCCTCCTTCCCCATGGGTATTGCTAGGGTATCTATTCTACGTGAAGGAATCGCGGCTAGTAGTCTCTATCAGATGTACGAGTTACTTACCTTCGGTAACGATGTATCTGGTAGAGACGATTCTAACCGCAGATTCCATCACGGCCCGCCCTTCCTCCCCGTTCTCCGAGGACCCTTGGGTTGGTCTTTGGTACCTTCCTCCTGGTGAGGGGCTGTGTCTCCTGTGAGAACCTTCTTTGGCTCCTGACTGGTGGCTCCGTCTGGTTGTGGTTCATTCCTCCTCTTGGTTCCTTGGAGGTTGGTGCTACGGTGCTTCTGTGCCCCGCTGCCCCGGTTACTCCAGGTTTGGGGGGGTTTTCCCTTCAATCTTTGTATTATTATTATTATTATTATTATTATTATTATTATTATGCAATTTATATCGCGCAAACTAAACCCGAAGGTGCCAAGTCCCTCCCTTCCCTTCCTGTTGCTGCTTAGGGTCCTGGCCCCTCTGCTTTCCTACGAATAGGGGTCATCTGGCTAGGCCTTGCCCATCTTCCCTTGGGGGTGGTTGCCCTCTATGATGGGGTGGCTTGGAGGTTTGTGTTTCTGTCTGTCTTGGGACTGGCCTTCCTTCCTTCTTTCTGGATGGGGGTGGTGGGCCTGTTACGTGTATCATGGCTTTACGCATGTGTCAGATGCCCCACAAGTCTTACCTTTGCTTGTGACGCAATTCCGCCGAGACGACAAGAGCACCCGTCCCTGTACCCACCTGACCCTCGTGGAAGGTGATACCCAACAGGGATGAGATGGACGCAAGGATGGGAGCCAGGGTGTAGGGTTAGTGGATAGCGTGGAGCTGGCGGGGGCGTCCGGGTGTCAACTGGAAACCAAAGGAGATAGTTCAGAAACAGAGGCAGACCCGAAAAGGAACCCCCCCCCCACATACACACACAGACCTTGTCACCCTCTGAGGACTCACCACTGCTTCCGGGAAGAAGATCCCCAGATGAGAGCAGCTCCGGATGTGAATAGCGACGGTAAGGCGCTCCTGCGCGTTACAGTCAAGTCCAAAACTAAAAGAAAGCGCTCCTGCGCGTTCACCCAAGCTAAAACAAAAAGAATGCGCTCCTGCGCGTGTAGCAGTAAACGGTCAGCAGTCACTCCACCTGTGGTATCCCTTTGGCGCTCCTGCGGCGGTGGGACACCGAAGTACAAACCCCAAAACGCAACTAGGTCCTCTGAACACCCTCTAGGCGCTCCTGCGCAATAAGGGTTAAGGAAACAAAAGAAACGGGCACGTTCCTGGAACCCCCAGGAGAAGGAATGAACAAGCGCCTCTGATTGACGCAAACGTGAGGCAGGGTTGCGCTCCAGCGCGGGTCGCCTCCTAGTTACAAGACGAGTGAATTGAATCACTCCTACGTGTGGCTGATGGGACAGCCGAGCAGCGCTCCAGCGCGGCTCGTCTCTGGAATAGGCAGGTCTCCGCAGCGGGATCCCCAGCAAGGAATCCGAAGCACCGAGCCGGCGGAAGTGCTTCTGTGCTCCCAGGCCGCTGCCCGGGACTAGACCGGGAACTCGACTTCCGGCCGGAAGTGAGTATCCCGGCTTCCGTGTGTGTATGCGGGGATGGCCGGCCGCGGCAACGCCGCGAACCGTGACAGCATGTTCCTTGTTTCAGGGGAAAGGCTGCCTATGTGCTGGCAGGGTGGCTGCTCAGGGCTCTGCTCTGTTCTTTCTCTGCCCCTGCCTTTGGACACTGCAGCGTTGCCCTGTTCTTTCTGGTGTTGTTTCTCTCCTTTTTCTACTCTTTCGCACACTGTTCCCATGCTTCCACAGTTTTTTGTCTGATGGCTACACTTTGTGTTGCGGAAAAGTTCTCCGAAGAAAACTGACGTAGGAGCTGGGATGGGTCTTTTATGACCTCGCTGACTTCACGTAGAATAGAGTTGTCTCTACCAGATACATCATTACCGAAGGTAAGAAGCTCGTACATTAGCACTCCCTGCTTAATATGTGCTATTGAGTTTGTATTTGTCTGAGTACTGGGCAAGCTAAAGCAGCCCGTGTTGGATTTGTGAATATAGGCCTTGTCCGTTCTTCATTTAAAGTTTTGGGAGAGCAGGCCCTACAATTCTACTACTTAACAGTTTTCAGTCTGTCTATGGTTTTGGAAATATAAATACGCCACAGGGAGTTAATGACTTCCATGACAAAATAAATCAAGGCATGCAAAATGGCAAAATGCTATTGTCTTCCATTTTTGGAAACCCTAGCGCAAGTCTGAGGAACCAATTAGATTTGGAAGTAAGAAGTTAAGAGGTGTTGTTTGTTGAGGGTTGAAGCTGAAACACTGGTCATAATCGTTGACAAGTGGACAGATGGATCCCCATAATTGTAGTGTTATTTACATGCTGCATTCTAATGAACTCTTTGGGTTCTTTGCTCTCGTTTCAAACTAATTTTTTTTACTTTTCTGGCTATAAGAACTTTCCAAGCACAGATTCACTGAAGCATTAGTTGTTGATGCATGGTACTCCGCTGGTTTTGCCTACCTTTCTATGTGCATTGTGGCTTGAATTTCTACTTTGTTAGTCTAGGAGCAAACCAGTATGATTGCTGTTGCAATCAGCAACTTAAAGATCGAGAAATGCATTTAGTTATTTTCAGCCATGTATTTTAGAGACATTATGTGGGAGAGGGGAGATCACATTTAAATCGCTTATGCTGTCCTTGGTATAGAGATGTGCCAATGTTTTTGAGCATTGGTTTAGTCTCTGCAAATTAATATCCGAGTTAGAAGTTGCATCATCAAGCACAACCATACCTACATGTTTTGATCTGATAATTCTGTTAGTTGATTGAGATTAACAAATAAAGTTATCGATTGTGTATAGTTTTGAATTTATATTGCTAAGTGCCCAACACATATGGTTGCCATGCTCAAGTTGCCTTAATACATAAATGCTCTTCTACACCACAGTACACATGAGTGCTTATTTTACTATTTTTAAATCTACATTTTAAAATGTTTATTATTTAACTTGAAGATTTTTTATAAGTGTGATAACAGCATTTTACACTAATGTCTTTTCCTTTTACTGGTACTGGAAGGAGTGATACACCAGTGGACAAAGAGCCCCCTGGCAGCAGTGAAACCCTCTGTCCGGCCGTAAGCCCAGAAACTGGACCTGCACATGCTTCACAGAATCACCCCGATCAAATCAACCCAGAGCGCAATGAGGTACCATTTAGCAATATGTCTTATCAAAAATGCATTACAGTGGCCTACTATTATAATTCTTTATTCTTGAAGCCATGGCATCCCATTTTGGATTCATTGCAACCTATATGGGGTTTTTAAATTCTGAGCTCTATAGCAAAACAACAAAATATGTGATCTGTTGGTTAAAGAGCTCTGTATACCTTTGAAATAGGGGGCCCTCTGTTTAGATCTACACACCCTCTTGAATATTTGCATGTTTTCACTTCTACCATGCTTTAATTCACCACAGATTTATACTTGTGAGCAATGTAGAAAGAAAGTATAGAATTGTTCCCAGGACTGATTGAACTTTTCAAACATCGAGTGAATCACTTTAAAGGTGTTACTTCTCTAACCCTTCACCTCATTATCTTTTGTACCTTCTGTTTTATGCCACGTCATACGGATGATTGGCGAATCAGACTAATTTCTTCAACACCAATGGGCAATTCCTTATTCCAGTTCAAACAGTGAGAAGCACGTGTACCTTGAATAGTATCATGTTCTCTTTTAATTCAGAATAACATGTTACACATGGCACACTTGCAAAACTAGACTATGTCAGCAGAAGCTGGTGAAATGTAAACTTATTTCCTTCAAATTCAACTTAAGAAAGTAGGAGTAAACGAACAGGGCAAACCGCGAAGTGCATCTCTTTGGGAAGCAAGTTCTGCTCACCCATGTTTGGGAGAGGACTCCAACACTAGCCTAATCGTCGCCCTGCCTTTTACTAGGAACCTATCCCTGTCTGCCAGCATGTGGCATCACTGGCCAAATCACAAACTTGTATTTTTTACAGGAATATGCTCCGATTTTGGAGCCGGCTGCATCAACCGCTGATTCACTGAACTACCACTGTCTTAAACTTTCCTTGCTCAATATATTTGCTATAGTGTTTGGAACTGACTGAAAGGGAAGATTTGTTTAGAAGGTAATTCTCACCGAAACATCTTAATCTATGCCTAAACCAGCCTTTGCTGGTTACACTGTCTAGTAAAGATTCATAGTGCTCTCCCTGTCCAATGCCTTGCCAAGATTCCTTCAGCGGTTGCAGTTTTGTTACCAAGCTCGGACACCTCTTGCTGTTAGTTGCACCTCAGAACATCATGTACAGATCGTAGGAAGGTAGGTAAATAACCAGTTGTGAGTCCAATCCAGCCTGTGTAAGTTTTACCAGGGTGATTAAAGATTGTTTACATTGCTTGTACTGCCAGTTAGAGCAGGCCACTTTGCATATTCGGTTTAGTCACTTTCGACATCTGCTTGTTTAACCTCTTACGCGCTGCTGACGGCCAACGGTCGTCACGAGCGCTACCTCCCCAGTGCTGCGCACGACCATTGGACGTCCATTCAGCACTAGTTCCAATGGACAGCGCAGCACTGGGGAGGGATATTTGCGAAGCAGCTAAGGTGTTAATCGGCGTCTGGCCAATGTTTCATTGTTTTACAGTTTGATAGTTGTCATTTTGTTATGGTTCCATACCCATTTTGTACAGTAATTTGGAATTAAGTCTCATTAATTGACACTGAATGCTAAATTTGTGTTCAAGGTGGACGGCTTGCACCAAACACATTCAAAGAACCCTGTGGGCCACATTGGAATAACCTCCCAACAATTCTCCTACAGTCAGCTACTTTAAGGTATCGGGCATCAAACCTGATCATGCTTGGTGGGCTTATGCTAGTCATGGTATCCTACTTATGGCAATCTCTGTGACTCCCATTTTGTCTTAGTTTTTTTTAGGTTTGGAAAATAGGAGCTAGGCCTGCTTCTATTGGTTATGGGTTGAGATGTACTGTATGCAAATAATATTTGTGTAACTTCCTTCCTCTGCATTTTCCAGAGACTACCTGAGCTTTTGCAAGTAATTTGATTTATAAAGCAACACAAGCTGCAAAAATACTTAAGAAAATGCGAAAGTAGATTGCGAGCTATTGGGTCCCACGTCATACCACCCATAAATAGTCCCCTAGGAAAAGCTTTGCCAGAACCTTCAATCGCTTGGCATGCAACGTTTGTAGGAGTGGTAAGAGGATTCCAGGTAAATACGTAATCAGTTGGTTTAACCTAGAGGCTGCTTCAGATAAGTTTCAACACACTGGTACATGTCTGGGAACATTTGGTCCATTCCTTTTCATTTTAGTTCTTATTTGTCAGACAGTTCAAGGCATCAATTGGTAGCCTTTCCACGGGTATGTGCTGGTAGCTTATTTGGTCATTTCTGTCTCAGTGGTTCATAGCTGTTGCGGCAACTGGTTTGCACCTGGGCGCCTCTCATTACTAACTCCAAAATTGTGTATCTGCGTGAATGTGTGTGTTTGCCTGTGATACCTATACATTAGAGGTGTTTTTTTTATGTTCTGTAGTGATGCAAGTGATTGTGTACGGTATACCTGAATGCTCCCAATATATCTTTTTTTTTCTTCATATTTGTATTCTCTGCCACGGACCCAGGTAGAGCAGGTCCACCTTTTTCCACTGGCCATTAGAGCCAGGAGGAGATTTGTTACCAAGAATGTTGATTCCTGACTCATTGCCACCACGGATGACGCCCACAGGACTCTTGACAGAGGAGACACAGTGGCCCTCTTCCTCCTGGACATCTCAAAAGCATTTGATAGTCTCCTACCCCCATCTTCATTCAACACCTACATGAGAGAGAGCTAGGACCAACTGACCCCCCCCCCCCCCCCCCACCCCCCCCCCACTCACACCAAGAACCTCCGGATCATCATTTACCACAAACTCAACATGACTACGCAAACTCAACATGACTACCCAAGTCAATACCGTCACCACTGCATGCTTCCATACCCTTAAGATTCTGAGAAAGATTTTCAAATGGCTCCGAATCACCACCCGGTAATACAGTTACCCACATCCTATTTACGAGCAAGCTAGACTACGGTAACCCCCTCTATGCCGGGATTAGAAAAAAAGTTCACCAGAAGGCTGCAGACCATTCAGATCTCGGCGGCCAGAGTCTCTCTCAACCTCCCACGCTGCACTCACATTACACCACACCTGAAGGAGCTCCACTGCCTCCCCCATTCACAAACCAGATCCCGTGGTAGAGCCTTTTCCTACTTTCTTTCATAAGTATGGAACGATCTTCCACTGCACATAAAAGCCTCCTCCTTAGTTCTTGAATTCCTCAAGAAGCTGAAGACCTGGCTGTTCGAATAGACCCATTAGGTCTTAGGTGAGGTGATTATCGAAGCGTGGCCATCGCTTGGTCGTTTAGTAGCTCTTCTGGACTGGAGTATGTGAAAGATGTCTCTAAAACATTTAGAACATTTGGAGCAATCACCCTGCTGAGGGGCAAGTGTAGAGATTCCAGGTCCTGGGGGAGAGGCAGGCACTTGAAAGACTTAGCCATGTGCAGTGAGCTACCAGAATTGTATACATCAAAGATTCCAAGAGCATCTCGACCAAAAGATATTTGTCCCATCACGGACGTATCTAGTAGGGGAAATAGAGCATTGACATGTTTATCATGTTGAACTCCGCACACTGTAGAAACTAGAGCCAGTGTTGTTGCATGGTCGTATTGACACCTCATGTATAAAGCATTGTAACACTAGATGGATATGATTTATTATTGCAGCTGTTAATCCACAAGCCTAATTGTACTAATAGCAAAGCACTGCCCCTAATCTATAACGCTTTTTTTAAAAACAGATTTTTATTAAGTTTTAGTCAAACATCATACAGTCATGCATCATAAGCGGATCTTCATCAACTCAGTTCTTTCCAGGACAAAAATCAGCATTGGTCCGCATCCCCCGTCCCTATTCGAATCAGCCTCCCTCCACCCCCTCTACCCCCACCCCCCCCTTGTCACTGTGCCTTCTTCTGTCTCTGCTAGAGAATGGTATAAACCCTTGTGCAGCAGCGCCCAACTCCTCCTGGGACATCCACATTCACGGCCCTCAGCTGCATAACGACCTAGAGTAAGCGCAGAACATAGCATGTAATCCTAGCAGTCCTTTGTTCCTTCCAACATAGGTGCGGACACCATCACATGCATAAGGGTGTGTGAACCTAAGTGGTCTCACCTCCCATGTGTACCCCGCAATCCCTGCCCTAGTCTCCAGCTCCTGACTCGCCGGTGCATCCATCTCATCACCCCCACTAGCTTCCATCGCTGATTGTAAGTCCACCACCAGCACCCCCCACGCCCTGGCCGCATCCAGCGCTTTGTCGTTAGAAGTGCGTCTGGCTAGCTGTAGTCTAAGAGTCCCCTCACTAGTTGCCCATTGTAGGAAACCCCCCTGCCACCTCAGAAAGCTGGGCCGCCCCTAGACTTCCAGTGCATTGTGAGCTCCCTCTTGGCCATAATCAACCCCAGGTCAAAGAATTTACTTGTAATTTTTGTGGCCGGTGTATGCGGGAATCATAGCAAGAGACAAGTCCCCATGCTTACATCAACCTGACGTCCGTGACCTCATTCAAACCTGCCATAACATCGGTCCAGTATCCACCCAGCCCTGCGCAGGACCAAAACATATGACCAAAGTCAGCGCCCTCCACGTTACATCGAGGGCACACTGAGTGAGCTCCCCCAAAGACCTGCTGGATTTGAACCGGCGTCAAATAAGCCCTGTGGAGCGTAAAATATTGCACCAACTGAAACCGAACATTGCGTGTGCCCTTCCAGGCCCGCCGTACGAGCTGTGTCCAAGTCGTCTCCGGTATCTGTCGGCCGAGGTCTCCCTCCCAACGTTCCCTCAACCGATCCAGGGGCGGCGGATCCTCCAATGCCAATCTCCTGTACAGGCAGGTAATAGCCTTGAAAGTGCCAGCGGCCATCGTGATGTACTGGCAGCCCAATGACTTAGGGGGTTCTGCCAAACCCATCTTCCAGTGTTTCTGGATACCCGACACCAAAGCCGCATGTAACAGAAAGTCGTCCCTCGGCAAATCAAAGGCACTCTGAAGTTCGTGGAATGGTAACAAGGTACCATCTCTATATAGGCCCCCTAACATGTGGACCCCGCGCTCCTCCCAGTCGGCCAGTGCCGACCAATCCCCGCCATGCGGGAGGGCGGTGCACATGCCTAGAGGGATCTCCCGGGCATACAGGGTGGTAAATCCCGCCCGTTTCTGGCTACGCAGCCAACATTGGCGAGGGGTGCGTTCCTCGAGAGTGAGCTGATCCAGCCGAAGCCTCTGTTGGAGCACTCTAAAGGACAAGACATGGCGCTGAATAATCCTGTCCTGTGGACCATCCGGGCCTCTAAACTCCCGCGCCACCGCCTGCGTGAGCCATTGCAGCTGCGCCGCCAGTTAGTACCACTCAAAATATGGCACTGCCAGACCTCCTTCCTCCCGTGACCTGAGCAAGGTGTTCAATGCTACACGTCTCCTGCCGGAGCCCCCGATGAACCCTATCACCATCGACCGCAGCATCTTGAAGAAGGAGATCGGAATCCACACTGGTAGCGTGCGAAAAAAATAAAGCAGCCGCGGGAGGGCCACCATCTTCAACAACGCTATTCGTCCGGCTACTGACAGCGGAAGGGTACGCCAAAACCCCATACCGCCTCTAATGCCCCTCAGCGCTCTGCCCACATTCCCCTCATAGAGGAGCGAGTGGGTGTGATAAATATAGACACCGAGGTACGGTAAACACTCCGGCTCCCAACGCAGTCCCTACAGCACTGTGGGTTGGGCGCAAGGAGACGTCAGTGGGAATAAACAAGTCTTGGACCAGTTAACATGCAGCCCAGACAATTCACCAAACTCCCGAAGGAGGGTCCGCGCTCCCCGCACCGAGGTCTCCACGTCGGCCAGATATAGTAAGAGGTCGTCGGCATACAAGGAGATGTAATGCAGCTCGCCGCGCAGTAACACCCCCCATAATATCGACCCTGCCGGGCTCGCGCTGCCAGAGGCTCAATTGCCAGCACGAAGAGGAGCGGGGACAAGGAGCAACCCTGTTGGGTGCCTCTTTCCACCGAGCATGCCGCAGATATGGAGCGGCTCGTACGAACCCTGGCGGTAGCGGAGTTATACAGCAGCCGCGTCCAAAGGACGAAACCATCCCCTAACCCGAACCGATGAAGCACGCAAAACAAATACGACCACTCCACGCGGTCGAATGCCTTTTCGATATCCACGGACAGCACTGCTGCACCTGGTGGACCCTCCCCCTCAACGTCCATGGCCCGTATCAGTCGTCGTATGCACGTCGAAGTGTTCCGCGTGGGGATGAAGCCCGACTGATCCGAGTGCACCAGACTATGCATGTGCATGGACAGCCGAGTGGCCAAGATCCTGCTCAGCACCTTATAGTCCACAGTGAGCATCGAGAGCGGGCGAGAAGCCGTCCTCGCGGTAGGCAACCCGCCCTTCTTCAACAACGACACTATGATCTCCTCTCTGGCCGATGGCGGTAACCTGCCCAGTTCCCAGGCTTCGCCATACACCTGATGTAATTGAGGCGCCAGGAGGACAATGTACGAGGCGTAAAATTCCACCGGCAAACCGTCAGCCCCCGGCGTCTTCTTCCTGGCCATGTGTTTAACCGCCGCTCTAATCTCTCCCAGGGAAATAGCAGCACCCAGCGCGGTCCCCTGTTCGGAGTCTAACTGCGGTAACTGCGCCTCCTCCAAGAAGGCATCCAGCTCAGCCGGAGGTGCTGTCAGCCTGCTCCGGTAGAGCTCCGTGTAATAGCCCAGAAACTGGTTGTTAATCTCTTTCTGCGAATGAACCAAGTCCCCTGCGGGCGTAGCCAGTGACAGTATCGGCGTGCCCCTAGTGTGCGGGTTGGCCAGCCACGCCAACAACGTACCTACCCGATCCCTTTCAGCGTGCGCCAGGACCATGTACTCGCTATAATCAAGGCTGCCAAGCCTCTCAATAGGAGTGGCCACCCGCTCCCGAGCCGCTAACACTTCCTCCCTACCGCCCCTCGCTGTATGACTGGTCTTCTCTGCCTGCCGCAGTGAGGCCTCCTCCCGGTCAATATCGCCTAGCAACGTCCGACGCGCCCCCGCTGTGGATGAGAGGCACACACCTCGTATCACCACTTTGAAGGCGTCCCACTCATGGCCCTGGTAGTCGCGGACCCCGCGTTCTCCCGAAAATAATGCTCTATGCCCTCCCGTATCTCCGCGTTAAACACCGGATCCTCCTGCGCCAGCGGGTTCAGTCTTCAAGTGGGAACCGCCCTGATCTATAATGTTAAAGTTGCCTTGTTCAACTCTGAACATTTGAAAATAAAAAGGGAAAAAAAAAGAACGCAGGAGGCAGTGGTCTTGAAAGTGTTATTTACAATATGGAAAAAGACAAGATTCAAACACCATCTGCGTCTAGACTTTTGGGTGAAAGAGAAGAAATACAGGAAGTCATCCGATAACTCCAGATTCACCTTATTGGAGGAAGAATTCACTACTTCTGGCCTGTTCATATTTGAGTGAAATAGTTCTTGCCTACGTCGAATTGTCTCTCCAGCCAGTCACCAAAATATCCATATGGTCTGAAGTAAGCCCTAGAAGAGAAAGGTGAATGTCTAAGAAACTGTTCTCTTAAGTTGAGTCATTGTTAGTCGGGGGATCTTGCCTTAACAGCTGATGGAAGGCATTACCCTGCTGATGATGCAGTTTCAAGAACCGCCAGTGGTGGATCCTGGCATGAGCCCCCAGCATGACTTCAGTGTTCTGTCATGGAATTTCTTCAGGACTCTCGAAATGTGGTTATTTGAAAGAAAAAGACAAACTACAATATTGGGTCCCATGCTTATTCAGGATACAATTACCTCCTTTTGTTGTTTACATGCCTGAAAAATGCGCTTTTTACTGGGTGACCGAGATCTTTGAGGAGGAGGAGGAGGAGGAGGAGGAGGAGGAGGAGGAGTTTTTTGTTAGTTTTTTGATCACATGCCACACGAGATACCAAAATCTATCTGATCTTTCATATATAACGCTAATATGGAAAGGCTTCCACTGTTGGGCCCCAGCTGAATTCAGTGGTATCTACCACTACAGGCCTTGGGAGAAGTAGGATGGAGGCGTTGGCTTACCAGCTCATAAACTATGTGCGGGAAGTATGCCCCAGAGTGGGTTTCGACTCCTCGTCTGACATCTGATCTCTATGCTTCTCCATGTAAAGATATGTGAAACACTTTGCAAATCAGCGTAGGGGACTACTGCAATACAGATTGTCCAGAGACTGCTATTGCACTCTTAGAAGCCGTATTTCCCTTTAGCATTATTATTTAGATTTTGGATTCTGTAGCCCTTATGTAATATAGACGCTCCTTTGCACGCAGGCCTATTTCCAGTCACCTGTCAGTGAAAACAGGGAAAACAATAGATGATTTTGGCATGCTACTGTGTGTAACATGGGTTTATCAAGTGCTTTATTCATGTTTGATTGCATATGGAAATTATTCTGGAGTTTTAGTGTTTATGGAGGCATCTTGTGAAGATTTAAAGATGGCTGGCGTTATTTCAAGTTATCTGCTGTAGTGTACCTACCACCATTCTTCTCTAAAAGCGCATGTAAGAGTGTGAGTTATCCAGCTGATAGAATGGATTTAATGATGCATGTAAGCATTTTCTTGCTTCCATTTATGATAAAAAACATGGTGCCTTACATGGTCTGATTATGAGATTTATATGTTTGCCTCAAGATTTTGTGTTCGCGTTTAAATTTCTTATTGTACGATTTTCTAGCTTCGGGATTCAACAGAGCAGTTTGAAGAGTACTTTAGACAAAAGATGCGGTACCAGCAGCACTTGGAGCAGAAAGAACAACAGAGGCAACTCTACCAGCAAATGTTACTTGAAGGTGGTGTAAACCAAGAAGAAGGGCCCAAGCAACAACAGAATCTCACAGAAAAATTCCTCAACAGGTTTGCCCCTTTGGTTTTTAATTTGTAAAAAAAAAAACTAAACTGCAACAGCAAACAGCAACTACTTGTATGTATGTGCACATTCAATGCCATCAGGTTCTTCAAATTTTGAGGTTCACAGCAACAGCCTTAAAGCAATGCAGACTATTCCTGAGCATTGTAGAGAGCAAAGGAGTGATCTGTATCTCCATGAGTTTGCTATTATCTAGGGGATATGACATGTTATACTGCTCTGTTGGACTCTGTAGATGGAAAGGGACATGCAGTGCGGACTAGTTAGTACTGAGTAAAATATTTACATGTGCCAAAGGGGACCAATATATCCCTAAAATTGTTGATAGTGAAATATGGAATCCCTTAAAGTTGAGAGGAATTTTGTTGAGACATAACCAATAATAATTTAAAGTTCTCCTCCAGCGGATCTTCACTGCTAGTCATAAACAATTGAATAGTCTCCCCCCATACCCCTGCCCAACAGACGGGATCCAGGAGCACTTTAAAAAAATGCATATTACTGCGTACCAACTATTTAAAGAGAAGCCAAATTATGACATTGATTATTATATGAATGCTTTTCTACAGGCTGGATTGGTCCATTGCTTTGTTTGTTTTCTTTACAACAGCCACATTCCAACAAAGCAGACACTCTTATTGAAATAATGACCAGTAAAAACTCTTTCACAAACCTTTCTTAAAGGAGAAATTAAAGAAAACAGGGACAATCTAGACAGATAGGCTGGAGCCCCAAAAGGCTGGAAAGTTGACTTCTCCTTCACCAAAGTCTATTCCTATTAAATCTCACCATACCTTGTGAATGACAAGTAGCTCTCTTCTGTGCTCCAGAAACAAGGATCCTGGTGCACCGAGCTCAGCCTTATAGGCTATTTTGGCCACTAAAAACCTTTAAAAAAATAAAAACTCACTATCATTTAACATCCATTGTGTTTTTCAATCAATTACAACTGTTTTCTAACTGAAAACCTGTTTCTCTGGCTCCACAAATGCCTTAACTCTTTGTGAATTGCCCTTTGTGTGGTAAGAAAGTTTCCACTGACCCACATGACCTCTTCATCCAGCCAGATTTTCCTCACACAGAAAAGTAGAAGCATTCCCCAACATTTCAAGGAAGACCATAATGGTAAGAACAAGAATTTAAATCCATGGGCAGAAGAATAGATGTTTGAAAATTGTCAGAAAGTTCAGGTGAGCGAGGAAAAAATGGCTTCCTTTACCTCCATGGTCCTTCAATCTTGGACGACTCCGAGGCAGAATAGCCAAAACAGACCTTTTCACATTGTGCATTTTTGTTCTTGGTCAATGATGGATACAGTGGCAAGCTATTCAGTGTCGAAACGCTGCTTGATGTCAAATAGACCCAGGAAGTTGATATCAAAGGACAGGCTGAACTCTATGCACAGTTGAAACTTCATTTTCAAGTCCGTCATAACTCTTGCCTCAACTTTCTTTATGTTGGTTGACGAATGCTTCTGGATTTATTTCAATTCAGATAGGACAGTCCTCCTGTGGTTGAACTCTCTAATTCCCTGTCATCTTTTATTGTAACAGCTAGGTAACTTCTGGTTATTCCAGCACAGCCTATGCATACAACTCCTGCTTGTGTTTAATGTGCCCTGGCAGTGAAAACACGAAATTGCAGTTTTCATTGAAGCAAGGCTGTTGGTCCCTTTGACTAACATGCTACCACGCGAAGTGCTAACGTCCATTCGGGTGCCACTAAAGCCAATACTCCAAGGTACCTCATTAAACTTTACATTATACCAGACTCATTGCTGAGATCGTATGTAAGGTAATTTTGAACAGGAAGGTGGCTTTAGAAAGTCACCACTGGGTTGCCCAAACCCCTGATTGCCTTCCCTATCGATCTGCAGTAGCCACTTCTGTCTATCTGCCGCAGTTGCCACCTAAGACAATTTGCTGCCCTCTGCTATGAAGTGTGAAGCGCTCTCAGCAACAGGGAATTAAGGGGCGTGCTGCTGGGAGGAGGCGAGACCTCCTCCAGCCTAATGACTGCCAGGCAGTAGTCACAGATGGCCCAGCTTCTAAGAAGCTACTGTCTCAGTGAAGCAAATGGTGACCACACCTTCGCCTGCTGCTCCTTCTTGTAGGTAGACTGGCCTTCATCTTCTCCAGAGGGGGATGACTCATTACAGAACCAGTTTTCCAGGACGAGTGACTCATTATGCTTGGTATACCCAAGGGGTGTGCCAGGACTCCTCACGGGGAAAGAAGGCTAGCACCATCTTGGATTTCGATATAGAAGGGTATTCTGTTATTGTTTGCTGGCTAACCCCCCAGGAAGTGATGTAAAGTGGGAAAGGTTGCCTCGTGGGAACTATTGCCCATTGGCTAATGAGTCCTCCCCTTCCGCAAACACGAAGATGGCACAAATGTGGCACCCTAGTCCCCCAGTCCTCAGATCACTACTAGACTGGTGAAAAAAAGACAGAAGAAGGACTGCCCTGCTGTTCCCTGATCCACCAAAGAGAGTGTGCACCAAAGACTGGGCTGCACTTGCTGGACCTGAAGGACTTGTAAAGAGGACTGTGGCCACTTGCACTTGTGGGAACGAGCTCCACTTGTCAGGTTGGACTAAGTGACTCTTAAGTCGCCTTGCTTCAGGACCAGCAAAAGTCAAAGAGACCTGCACTCCTTGAGAGACCAGCTTTCTAGGAATACCTACACTCTGCTGTACGCCAAAGTGCCTGTTGGCAGAGTCTTGACCCTCACGAGGTGGCCCCCCCCAAGTCCGTTGAGCCTGTTGACTTTAAAGTTACTCTGGTCCCCCAAGAGAAAGATTTACTCACCTGTAAGAAACCGCTGCGACCGCTGTAACTGGGAGACCAGTTGACCAGTAGCAACTGGACATGCACTGGACTCACTTGGTACACCATGGGAGATTGAGTCCTGAGGCTGAAGAACCACTCTTGAAGTTTGTGGATCTCACCGTGGCCCTAGGAAAACTCACCAGATCGTGCTGGTCTATTCCGCATTTCAGCATCTTCAGCAACCTGCATCACCAACATCAGGATCACATTTTGTCTGGAACCGAGTTGAAGGAGGAAAAGGCATGGAGTACCCTAACACTGATGGAAGCAACAAGTCCCTAGACCTAAGTGGTCCCTGTGACACATACAGGCTAAGAGAAGTAGCTGTAGTAGTTAGTTGGCTAAGAACTGCTCAACAGATCGCAATGATTTGCCAACAGTGGCGGAGTGCAAAAGCAAGCCCAGAAGGCCCCTCAGATTAAAACCTAGCGATATGGCAGGCAGCAGACCCTCTTAACTGGCCTCGACCCCGTGAGTGCAGCAGGTACAAGAAGAAATACCGTGAAGGGGAGCCTTTGATGCTGAAAAGAAAAATGTCAGCGATCAACGTCGAACAGAAGATGCTCGTCATCAAAAAGACGGAAGAGGTCTCAAGGCCAAGATGGAGGCTTTGTTCAAAAGTACCTGCTGAAGGACATTGCATTTTGTGAAAACACTGAAACAGTGTGCCTTCTCAGGAAAAGAGCAAGCATGGAGAATCAAACGTGATTCTTTAGAAAGCCCTCACTTACCAACCTAGTTGGTGACATGCTTCATCATCGGGCCCCAACAGGAAGGCTGAGTGCCTCCCCGGTGTACTTCAACGCCAGAATTACTGCGGAGAGGGTTAGTGTTATTTGAGTGACAAGTGAAAGTGATTATGTAGTGGTTTAAAAATGTCTAGATTGTGTCCAAAAATAATTTTATCAGTTGGCCAACCAGACACGAATAAAAACAAAATGAGAGATGAATGAGCTGGATATTTTAATCAGCTATGTCTCACTGTGCATGGTAAACATGTTTCTGCCTAGATGATGCTAATAGCCAGGCATTCTTCAGGACCAAAGTGTGAACCTCGGCGTTATGTTCACACATAGGCAGAAAGATGTTCACCACACACAGTCTCCCCTGCCTGGGCACCTCACCCTGCCACCGCTTGGGGGCCTTCCCCTTGTTCTTATAGTGGATATATCTCATCCCTCTGCTGGGTCACCTGGGATTAGTCGTCAATATTTTTTTCCATTAGCCTTGGGTCATAACTCTCCACTGCATCATGTAATGGTTACCAGAGAAAATCCTTTCAATTTTTGTTAGCCAATCAGAATTTAGCTGCTCACAAACCGATATGTGTTTTGCTAAAAGTGAACTGCCCAATGGAAGAAACCGCTTCTTAGCTTGTAAGATTGACTTTTTATTTAAATGCTCCTTTCACAGACCACAGTTCATGAACTTTAAAACTAACTAATTGAGGGCTATGTGACCTCTTTTTTCTATGAATTTAACGGAAACTACTGAGCAGATTTACAACAAACAAAAATAACGATCTAATCAGTGAAGTGATACATCCATACCAAATTTGGTGAACATCTTTTCAAACTCTGTAGCAGCACAACCTTTTAAATGATCAACGCAGGGTTCATTATGTAGAATTCTTGTTTTTTTTTTTTAATTCAAATCTTTTTTATTGAAGAACAAAGCTGAAAATAAAGACAATACAATGACTCTTCCAAGGTACAAATGAGCAGAATGATGGCACCAAGACACTTACAGTAATCAAATCAAGTCAAAGAGGAGATAGAAGAAAGATGGGAGAGAAAAGGAGAGGAGGAAAAAGAGAGAAGAGAAGAGAAGAGAGTAGAGAAGAGAGAGGACAGGTGTATCCACAAAGCGGTCATAACCAGTTTACCCAAACCTGGTTCGGCATGCATGTATTAGGAAGTATACAGTAAGCATATATGGTTGAACACACTAAAATTCAATAACAGTTCTATGGAACAAGTTGACCATTGAGATGTGCCTCATGGGGGTTCAAAGTGGCAGGATGACGCATCCAGGGATGACCAGAGTTTGTTGTTCGAAGGCTTCCAAGTGGCTGACTGTAGCGCAGGCTTGTCTGCCCCTCTTAGAAAGGAAAGCCATTCCAGCCACATTTTAAAGTTGACTTCAGCAAAATTTTTCCACTTGTAAAGTATGACCTTGCACGCCAATGTTAACATGATATCAAGCAATTGTCTGTCATGATTCTCTGGCAATTGTTCCTCCAGAGGGCCCAGAATGACATATATAAATTCTTGAGTAGGAGTTATTCCAAATATCTGTTGGATATATGAAAATACTTTGTCCCAGAATGGACGCAGTAGGGTACAGTTAAAAAGCATGTGTGCCAAGTCACCTGGCGCTTCTTGGCAGTTCCAACAATTAGGCGTGTCCCTCAGATTACATTTAAACAGTTTCTGAGGGGTCCAGAACACTCTGTTCAACAACATATATTTCGTTTGGCATAGGATCGGGGAAACCTTGTTTGTTAGTGCGGTGTTATGTATGACCTCCCAATCGATTACTATTCCTGTGGAGTTAGGCTCTGATTCCCACTTGATTTCGGATAACTTATGTGGCTTCTTGGGCATGGGGAGGAGCAGTTTATATACTCTAGAAACAAAATGACCCGCATGGTACAGTAACCGGAGGCGGTTCACCAGCCAAGGCGGCTCTGTAGAAAGGAGACGCTTGGAGATAGCAGCTTTCAATTTCAGGAATTGGTAAAATTCTATGTGAGGCAATTCAAATCTCTCTTGCAATATCGAAAAGGGTAGAGGCCTACCACTTTCATAGAGGTCATTCACTATATGTATACCCTTAGTCGCCCACAATTCCCAATAAAGGGTCTTCCCCTCTATCCTGAGCATAGGGTTATGCCATAATGAGAGTAGAGTAGATCTCTTGATCACCGAAGCAGTCTTATGGGATTGGTCAAGTCGGAGGAGTGCTCTTCTAGTATTTAGTAGAATGTATTTAGAGTGAGGTATATGGGTCAAATCCATGGTGAGGAGAGCCGAGAGGGGTGCACGCGCCATTAACGACTTTTCGATATTTAGCCACACTGGAGTGTAGGATGTATCATCAACTAGCCAAAGAGCCCCTTGTTTACAGAGGAAGGCTGTTTGGTAGTTCCTGAACGAGGGCAGGCCCAGGCCGCCTTTGTCTTTTGCTAACTGCAGCTTTTTTAGTGATATCCTGGCTTTTTTCCCTCGCCACAGGAACTCGCCGAACAACCTGTCCACCTTCTTGATGAATTCTTCTGAGAAAGTCATAGGGAGCATGCAGGCTAGATAGTTAACTAGGGGCGTGCACATCATTTTAAGGGTCTCAGCCCTACCCCACCAGGATAGATATTTTGGTGACCAGCTATCTAGCAATGTGGATATCTTTTTTAATGTTAAGTCCTCATTTAGCTTCAGAGTCGTAATCAAACCCCTTTCAAAGTCTAAGCCCAGATATTTAAAAGCTTTCGGTTGCCAGGTAAGGCCAGAGGAGCCTAGAATGTCTTTACTCCCGATATTGTTTAACAATTTGACTTCTGTTTTGTCCTTATTCAGTTTATATCCTGAAACTCTAGAGAACCCCTCGATTGTGTCCATCAAGGCCGGGATAGCCTCGTCAGCTTTTTCGGTTAAGATCAGCACATCATCGGCGTAGGCCGTCAATTTTACAGTGCAGTCATCAAATGGGATACCAGCGATTGCTTTGTTATGTCTAATATGCCACAAAAAGGGTTCTATTGCCAGTAAGAACAAAGATGGTGATAGCGGGCAACCATGCCTCGTCCCTTGTTTCAGGCAGAAAGAGGATGAGAAGGAGCCACCTGCTCTGACTTTTGCAGTGGGACCGGCGTACAGAGCCATTACGAGTTTAGTGAACGTTTCTCCTAAGTTAAAATGGTGTAACACCGCCTTAAGGAAGGACCAGTCCACCTTGTCGAATGCTTTTTCTGCATCCAGCGTGACAGCTACCGTGGGAGTATTCAGAAGTTTTGCTTTTTCTAGGGCATGGGCTAACACCCTGGTGTTATCACTAGACAGTCTATGTTTTAGGAAGCCCGCTTGAGATGGGTGTACAAGAGTGGGGAGGACCTTTTGTAAGCGAGCTGATAGAACCATGGCCAACAATTTACAGTCCAAATTAATCAGGGAAATCGGCCTATAGTTTTTTGGTAGCGACGGGTCTTTGCCGTCCTTTGGGAGAACTGCAATAGTCGCTTCTGCTAACGTACCCCTCACTTCCCCCGACTCAGTAAATTCGTGGAAGAGGCTCAGAAGAGGGTCAACCAAGTCTGATTGAAAGGTTTTGTAAAATTTGGCAGTAAAGCCATCCGGGCCCGGTGCCTTCCCACATTTCAGTCCCCTAATTGCCTTTTCCACCTCAGTAGCCGAGATCGGCTCATTAAGACTGAGTTGTTCTTCAGGCTTTAACTTTGGTAATACACACTCCTGAAGATATTCTTGAATTTTGTCTTCATCCACCAATTCGTTTTTGGCGTATAAGTCCTTATAGAAGTCTTTAAAGACTTCGGTTATTTTTTGGGGATCCGAGTGAGTAACTCCCGCCGAGTCCTTGATAACATTAATAGCATTCCTTTGGACCTTAAATTTCAAATATGCCGCTAGGCTCTTGCCGGCTTTATTAGATTCACATAGCTTGAACCTTCGCTTTCTGTCTAGCCACACCCCCGCCCTTTCGCTTACTAGTTTGTTATATTCGTATTTTTTGTTGGTCATGGTATTAAATGTCTCCCGGTCTCTCGTCATTTGGTGTTTGTTCTCTAGGATGGCTATTTCCGTCTCTAACCCTTCTAGCTTTGCATTACAATCTCTGTTCATTGCTGAACGAATTTTGATACACACACCCCTAATTGTACTTTTCAAAGCCTCCCAACGTACTAGGTCCGAAGTGTCCCCTTTCGCATTAATCTCCAAATAAGACCTAATGGCTGATAGAATTTGAATTCTGTTTTGTTCTTTACTCAAGATTTCTTCATTGAGTCTCCAGGACGTTTGTTTAGGGGACGGTTTAATGTTAGTGATGGATAGAGATATGCATGAGTGGTCTGATAGAACCCTAGGTTCAATTGAAGTATCCTCTATCCTTGCAACGCCATTTTGTGTAATGAATATGTAATCAATGCGGGAGAACGAATCGTGCGGGGAAGAGTAGAAAGTATAGTCCCTATCAGTAGGGTTTTGTATTCTCCATGTGTCAATTAAGTGAAATTGTTGGCATAATTTGATAAATGCATTATGTGATCTGCTTGGTTTGAATACACATTTTGAGTCCCTGTCTAAGGCCGGATCAAATGGAAGATTGAAATCACCCCCAAGGATATGCACCGCCGTATCAGGTATCGTTGCAATCTGTTTGGCTAAGTCCCGCCAAAATTCTAAGTCATTAATATTAGGTGCATAAACGTTAGTGACAAAGAATTCTGTATTATCTTTGGATAGTTTCACTGTGACCCAACGACCCTTTTCATCTGATGAGGAAGACAGTAATTCTACCTTGGACTTTCTTGATAATAGTACCAGAACACCATTCTTTCTTCCAACTGCACCAGAACCGACAACCTCTGAATAAAACTTATTGCGCAGAGTGTAAAATTGTTTAACATCTAGTTTGGTCTCTTGCAGCAGTACAATGTCTCCCTTCTGTCTGCGCACATAGTCTAATATCTTTTGTTTTTTAACGGGCTGATTTAAACCTTTAACATTCATAGACAGAATCTTTAATCGATCAAGTGAGGTTGTCCCAAGCGGAGTGGAAAGTGTTGTTACTGACATTTATAACAGTGTAGGTATCATGAGTGCTCCACGAGAGCCCTGGAAATACATGTTACACAGCGCATAATGGAAGGAACACATTTCTTTGCCCCCTATGGAGTATAACAGGCGGAGACCATGGTCCATCATCTGGGCGCCCAGGGATGGGGCATGGCTAGTCTGGGTACCGGTATACAAATATAACATATGCATGATACAGCTTGTCCAGATAAGAGCAAAGAGACAGGTCAGAGGGGAAAGAAAAAGCAAGGAAAAGAGAAGAGGAAAGGAATAAGAGGGAGAGAGAAAGGAAAGTACAAAAAATGTAAACCATAGAACATAACACCCACCCGCCCCCAATACCCCACATCCCCCCACCCCACCCTCCCCAACTGTAATACAGAAGCATGGCGACGTGAGGAAAACCGCAGTAACCCTCCCGTCTAGAACTAGCCATGTATAAACATTGGAACAGCTATGCACAACGTAGAGTGCCGATAAACATTATGCAACATTATGCAAACAGTGTAATATTGGAGTGATGTGGCAGAACTAACTTAGGCATAGTAACACGCTCCTTCTGCACATTTTTGATAATTCAGAAACAAACCAATATACCTACAGTATATCTATCAAAGTGGTGCTGTCGAGCAAAAATTTGACAATATAGCCACATAGCCTATTGGAAGGTATTATAGCTTCATACCCTCAGCATAGGGCCCCTAATGGTTATTGGTATCTAGGTTTATGCGTCAGTGGTGAAGAACCTAGTCAAAAACGAAAACCTGCCAGTAATCGTTCCTTAAACAAAGAGCCCCAGCACGGCCAGTCCGAAACCAGTCTAATCTGATCAATCCTGCCAATGTACCGGGTTTTGGATTTATTCATACACGACTTAACACATCTTACACCGGTATCTTCCTCATTTTAATCAAACAGGGCAGACCAGCTCCAATCATAAAGTTTAGATCACTAGCAACAGGCCACGTCAAGTACAACCTAGGGAAATAAAGTCAGGAGACTCCAGGACCTTAGTTCAGATCTTCGGGCCACCTTTCAGGCAGCGTAGAGTTCTCGGTGCAACGAGGCATCTGTCAACTTGAAACCTTACAGAACGGTGGACTTGCAATTTGAACAGCTCGTTGGGCTTTGTGGAATTAACATAGCAGAGATATCCTAGTGAGAGCACTAAACCTCAGATGTGGTCATCTGTAACCTGACGCCGAGGCCGAGGCTGCTTGACTTTCTGGGTTGTTAGTTTCCATATCGCGTTCCATGTCCCGTTCTTCCACGTCTTCAAGCATACGTCTGAGTTTCCTGGGGTCCGTGAAGTAGGAAGACGAACCACGTATTGTCACCCTGTACTTTGCTGGGCCCACAAAGCCATATTGATATCCCTTCGTTGACAGTTGTTGGCGTAGCGCAAGGAAGGCCTTCCTTATTTCTACGGTTTCCTTACTGTAGTCTTGAGAAATGTAGACCTTGGTATCCTTCCACAAAATATGATTGTGCTTCCTCACGAAGGCCAGGATTTGCTCAACATGTTGGTAGCGTAACGGTTTACATACGATGGGCCTTGGTCCTCTCTGTGTCTTAGTGATTCTCCCCGGTACTCTGTGTGCCCTATCGAATTCAAGAGGGTTGGTGAAAGTCAGGTTCGTGGCTTTAGTGAACCATGATTCCAAAAATTGAATGCATGAACCTTCCGACTCCTCGGACCCTTCCGGAATTCCAAAGATGCGTAGGTTCCCCCTCCTATTCCTATCTTCCAACTCGGCCAGTCGTCTAGTTGTCTGGTCACAGGAGATGTGTAGGTGCTTCAGAGCCTTGGTGGTTTCAACCTCTATGTCCTCCAGGCGGCTGATTCGGGATTCGGTTTCTGTTAGGCGCGCATTAGTATCTCTGATGTCTTGACGGATTGCTACCACTTCCTCCTTAGTGGCTTTGGCTAGGTCCTTCACTTCATCTAGCCTATTCAGTATCATGTCAAGTGCGTCCGGGGTAACTTTCTTTGGCTTATTTGGTGATCCCGGGTTCGAGTGATCCGATTTAAGTCTTTTAAGGGTACCCTGGTCTTTGGTATCCATCCTGATTACTAGAGCCTCTTCTGAGTAGTTAATATCGTGGAGTAGAGTATACAACAGAAGTCCATACAAGAGGATAGCCAGCTAGGTCTCAGTACACTGGGAGCACGTCATAGATAGAATTTTAGGTACAGGGCACCACATTCATATATTCCAAAGGCGCATGGTGTGTGTACAATGACCTTGGAAACTCACTGCAAGGACAACACTATCATTGAGGGGTACACCACATGTGGGTTGCTGTGTAATAAAAAGAGAGCCGAGTTGTAGGCACTTGACAGCCTTCTGGGCAGTACTGGTATAGTAGGGAGCCGAGTGTCGTTTTGCTGGCAAGCAATCCAGGTATTCAGCACAGCAGCTTCACACCCTCATCATCAAAGTCACATCCATCAAGAGCAGAGCACTGATCAAGCGTTTTGCAAGTTCATACAGTCTAGTGGCCGACAGTGCAGGCATGCATCTTAGTTTACACTAATTTCTTATGGCAGAATAGAAATGAGCGCAAGTTTTCCATACTGTAGGGGTAGGTGCCAGAGTCGCTCCCCCGATGTTACATGCAGGCTAAATTGGGTAGGTTTAGTGAGGAGAATCACTTTGCCTCGGTTCCCAGTCATTGCCGAGTGGCGGCCGCCATCTTGGTTAAGGCGAAGGAAGCCCCCGGCATGGCCGATCACACTGTACTCACGCGACCGGCGACCGGTGATTCTGCCTTCTGTTCAGCGAGCGCACCTTCGTGGACTCTTTCCTTCTGTCTCCGGTCCTCTCGTTGTGTCCGGTCACCGCATCGTCGCGCTGGGGGTTCACTTCTCACTCCGTGTTTTCCCCTCACCACGCACTGCCGCCATGTGCGTCCGGAGCTCCGTTCATCGCAGTGCACGATCCGCTGCTGCTACGGACACGCGGGACGGCTTCTTAGATTCAGGAAGTGGTCCGGTTCCTGACTCTACTGTCACATCCCCGCTGCAGAGCCGAAAAAGCATTCCAAAACTGGATGTGGACGCTCGTGACGGGAGGAGAGACGCTCTAAGCAGCCATCTTCCTCGGCGTCCAAGCCACGCCCCCCGTAGAATTCTTGTTTACTTTAAAATAAATGCACTGTTCATTGTTCAGAAATACATGCCTCACTTATAACCGAATGAAAATCTTGGCAGCATGTGGTCTTTAATTTGTTTTGCCAGCGCCCTGTGGTGACAAAATCTCATATATCTGTAAATTCCAAATTAATGGGTCTTTTAAACACACCTAGTAGTGTGTGTCTATTCCACACATTCCCTTGATTGACATGAAAAAGAAAACTCTTTTGAAACCAGTCTCTGTATATTGACCAACAGCCCCAGGATTCATTGGCAACTTGTGGTATATCATCATCTACGTGGGTTGGCGGGGGGCGTCGAGGTCGGTGACTGTGTATATTCCATACATAGTTTCCCTCCTCCTTCAACCCAATACAATAACCAGCGTCGTATGCATGCATGACTTTTCGTAATACATACAATCTCTTTGGTGCCACCATTCCTGTGTAAAATATAAATACCAGGCACCCAAGATAAAACCCTGTTCTGCATGATTTGCCCTCCACACATTGCTTGTTTTGTGCCTTGTACATCTAAATAGCGTTGACTTCATTTCCATTTCAAAATCTCACAAATAACACAATATTTTAGATGTCTTTCGCTTCCCATGCATTGTCCACGGACTGTGCCATCATGACATCGTTAGGGCGAGAATATTTCAGTAAACCAAACTGATCACACAGAAAATAGAATACGTTAGTACATTATTGATAATTTAAAAAAAATTACATTGTAAAATATAGTGTTGATGCTTGCAATATACATGCACCCATACACATCAAAAACAATAGCTCACGAAGTGTAAATGTGACTATCCATGTCAGAATGCATTTTTTGAGAGAGCTAGATTTAGATATTTTCGTGTGTGTGTGTGTGTGTGTGTGTGTTTATTTCCAAGCAGACTTCCTTCACAAACAGAAGGGGTAGCACTCTGGCCAGTATAAGGTAACTTATTTATTTTTATAGTGCCCACCATGCAGAAAACACAAAGAAAAACACCCATTTCATAATAGCAAAGGAAACAAGCATTTGCAATGTAATAGGTCTCGTTTCTGCGAGAGTTTAAGCTATTCACATTGTAAATGACAATGCCTTTTATTTATGTGTTTTAAAAACTTGCAAGAGGTGCGTAAACATGCACTCTGTACTTATAGCCTTTGCTTACGAGATGCAAGGCTGGCAAGAACTGCCCCTTTTTTACTGCCAGCCTTGTTTCTCATAAGCAAGGACTATCTGTACAAAGTGTGTGTTTACGCACCGCTTGCAGGTTTTCAGAACACATAAATAAAAGGCATAGTCATTTACAATGCCAATAGCTCAAACTCTTGCAAATGCGAGACCTATTGCATTACAAATGCTTGTTTTGAATGTTGGCATTGTCATCGACCATGTAGTGCTATGTCCCTCCATTACTGACCTTGGATGTGCACCCAGTGCTTTAAATGGGCCAGTACTTTTTATTTTGAGAGGGAGAGTACCTGCACTTCTCAAGAGAGACGTAATACTTTTAATTGGAGAGTACTGGCACTTCTCAGAAATAAGCAGTATTCTGATACAGAGTAACCTGCACTTCTGTTTTCCCATATCAAGCACTGGGTATACCCCGGAAGCCTCCCAGCGTGGGTGTCATTTTTCCACTGTTGGGTCTGCATGCAGAGACCGCAGAAGAAAGAAGCTGGATTGGAAGAAAAATCTCTGGTTTTCTTCATCATTGAGGATAAAACACCAAAGGATGTCGAGGAAAATCATAATATTCGAGGCATGTGTGCTGTAGATACACAAGCTGTGCATACTCCTGCCATCTAGTGTTGGGTCCGGATGTTTGCTAGTTGTTTTCCTTCAAAGACTTTCCTAGTTACGGCGTAAGGTGACTCCTCCTTTCGGTGATAGTGCGCATGGTCATCGAATCCATTGTTAGATTGTTTTTTTTCTCCCATCGGGTTCGAAACCGTTCTTTGGTTCACCTTGACATGCAATCCTCTCCACCTTCAACGGTATTGTTTCCGTACACGTTTCCCACCTCTTTGCGTATCGTTTCGGAATCTACTTTTCGAATGGTAAGTTTCATGGGCGGCCTTCGGGCCAAACCGCATCGTGTCAGCTCTCCGTCAATGGAGCGGACACCGTTCAAATTCTGCCCTCAGTGCCATGATAAATATCCACTCACTGACGCGCACAATGTGTGTAACTTGTGCTTGTCTCCAGAGTACAAGGAAGAAAACTGCGACGCTTGCAGATCGTTTTGATCGAAGAAAACTCTTTGCGATTGTCGGGCTTGACATCGGGAGATGCAACGCCAAAGCATTGAAGACACGCCCGGCATCTTGGGTGAAGAATCCGGTCAAGAAGATGCTGGTGTGGCAGCGGCGGAAGAACCCTTCTCCATGCAAGACTCTGACTCGGAGCTCGAGATAGACCTCAACCCGGAAGAACTGCCGCATGGACAAGGTGATGCGAGTGCCCCACCAACTCACCCACAAAAAACCTAAGGCTTTAGCATTACTTCTGCCTTCTGGCCAAGGTCACATCGAGGATCTGACTACATGTGCCCACCGGCTGTGTGTTGAACTACACGCCAATATACTGTGGAGCTCGAGGGAGCCCCTTATTACACAGACGGAACATTTGATGACCGTTTGACAACGCTCTCCCCTTTCCCTTCCTGATGAAGACCCCATCATGAGGCTGTGAATTTGCCCTTTAGCGTAACCAGGGGTCGAAACGTAGAACTACGCCTCCACTCTACACACCATAGGAGCTAAAAAAGCGATGGATTCTTGCTACCTATGTGTGATGTGATTTTGGGAACCTTTGCTCATTAATTTGCTTGTAGAGGTTTTGCCATCGTCAATTTGGATGTAATCATTTTTGTCACCACACCTTTACCCTGTCCCTTTCACTCACTCACTTACTCCTCCCCTTTTCTTTCACTGAGAGCACCTTCTTTTTGAATACCGAATGTAATGACATTATAATTACATGGAGATAATATGTTTACTCTTAAACTTTGGCTGCAATTGGATCGCACTCTGACCTTGCATGATTAAAATGCCAAAATGTATGAAAGGAAAAAGTTGTTCCATTTTTTCGATTTATTTTCAAGTTCAATGGTGAGTGTGTGTTTATTTGAAACCACTTTGATACTGTTCTTACTCAGACCCAACCTTTTTTGTACTAACCATTCTGGCCAAGGTCGGCACCGAGATGACGTTTCCGACGCCCCGCCCCCAGGACTGGCTCCGGAACACCCAGTCAAGCCTTCGGCTCTGTACCGAGTCGGCAAAAATCCTCGTCCGAACCGAAGCCCTCCTGTCCCAAACACAAATCAGGCTTGGAGCCGAAGCTTTCCTCGCCGAAACCGAAACAGCCTTCGGAGCCGAAATCTTCAGTACTAAAAGGCCCACGCATGCAGGCACCAAAAACGCATGCACCAAAAACAAAGTATGCCCCTTCGGATCCAAACCTAGACATTGTTCCACCGAAAAAAGATCCCAAACAAAAGAGACTGTAATATTAACCCTGAAACAGGCCATTTTCCTACTAAACTAACTCGGAAACACAAGCTTCCCGATGAGGAAATGTTTTCGAAGATTCCTTTAAAAAGGAAGTCTATTGCTTACCAGTCCTTTTAATCCACCACCACCATCCCTTCCTCCACCCCCCTCTCCACCTTCAGATTCTTTGCACGTACCACCTCCGGATTTTCCACAGTCTCACCATGATCACGATGATATTGATGATGGGGGTACACATTTACCAGTGGCTCCATGGACAGATTACACAATTAATCCTCCAGCAGATAATGACCCTGATCTTTACCCTTCCAAGCCATCTCCTCCAGATGACAATATAACCTATCAAGAACTCATTGCCAGGGCCGCACAATATCACGGGGTGGCATTGCACAAAAAAGCATTAGAAGAAGATTTTTTTGTTCGAGTCTTTAGGATACACACATAGGTCATCACAAACACTTCCCATGCTTAAGGGCATGATGAGATACGCCAACGAGATTTTTAAAGACCCTGTGCATGCACGCATCTTGACTTCTAGAGTTGACAAAAAGTATAAAGCCTCCCTGACCGATCCAGTTTTTATCAAAGGCCAGTTGCCATTAGATTTACTTGTAGTGTCTAATGCTCGTAAGCAAGCTAATTCCCAAACATCAGGGGACACTCCTCCACCAGATAAAGAGTCCAAGTTAATAGATGCTTCTGGCAGGCATGTAGCTGCTCAGGCTGTCAATCACTAGCACATTGCAAATACGCAGGGACTTTAACCCAGGTATGACAGGGCACACTGGGATGAACATAAAACAAGATTTGATAAATGACGGAAAACTAATTTTCAATTCTTCCATGGGATGTGCTCTAGATGCTGCTGATACTTCCGCTAGAGAGGTCAGGACTAGCATTTTGTTTAGGAGACGTGTGTGGTTAAGGATCTCCGGGTTTAAATCAGGGGTCCAACAATCCATTCTGAACCCGCTATTTGATAAGAAACATCTTTTCGAGCCAGAGGTCGATCAGGCACTAGAAAAAATGAAAAAGGACACTGAAGTGGCCAAATTCATGGGAGCACTTCAGTCCTCTTCAAATAGAGCGGAATCCAGGACCAATCCTCAGACCAAAAAACCTCCACCTTCAAGGGTAATAATCAGTCACCTCACTCAAGAGGCTTTTTTTCGAGGAGGTTACAGAGGGAATAATTCTAAGGGTAGGGTAGGGGTAACACACCCCATAACTCCCCTCCCCCTAATAAGCAGTGACTTGCCCATGCTTCCCCCGACCATACCACACCTGTCGGGGTAAATCTTCAACAATTTCTCCCCATTTGGCAATCTGTAACAACCGACAAATGGGTGATTGGAATTATCCAACATGGTTATTGCCTGGAGCTTACCAACAATCCCCCAAACATTCCACCTCTCTCTCACAAATTGCCTCCACAACATGTGCAATTGCTCAAACAGGAAGTGCAATCTCTCTTACTAAAAGGAACTATACAACCTGTTACAGTACAATACCAAGGCTCAGGAGTTTACTCTCTGTATTTTCTGATTCCCCAAAAGGACGGTTTCCTAAGACCTATTCTGGATCTCGGAGAGTCATTCCAATATATACTGTCCGAGCACTTTCACATGGTGACCCTGCAACACATACTTTCTCTTTTACAAAAGGCTGATTTTATGTCTACTCTAGGCTTCCCTTACCTAGGCGACTGGCTCATCAAAGCCAGCACTTACCAACCTGTCTGCGACAAACTCAAATGACAATAGACCTACTTCATCAACTGGGCTTTACAGTCCATGCACATAAATCTCATCTGCATCCTTTACGATTGCAATCTTACCTAGGAGCCACTCTAAATACAGTCAAAGCTCTAGCCTCTCCCAATGTAGCCAGAATTCACAACATTCAGGCTATGATACTACAGTTTCAAGCCAACCAAGCCTTACCAGCCAGAGTGTTCATGCAGCTGTTGGGAATGATGGCGTCTTGCATCGCAATTGTACCCCATGTAAGACTTCACATGCGTCCCCTACAAGAGTGCCTAGCACGCCAGTGGAATCAGTCACAGGCTCAATTAACCAATCTAGTGTTGCGTACCCATCGCTCTCTGCAGTGGTGGAACCCACAAAATGTATCAAAAGGACAGCCTTTCATTGACCCTATTCCACAGATCGTGCTCACAGCAGACGCATCTCTGACAGGTTGGGGTGCTCATCTCCTAGATTACACAATACAAGTTCTGTGGAGCAACAAGCACAAAAACCTCCACATAAACCATCTAGAGCTTCTTGCAGTTCTAGCACTCAAATATTTTCAAACTCACCTTGTAGGCAAAGTTGTCCTAGTCTGGACAGACAACATGACGGCAATATACTAAGTACAAAAACGGGGGGTGGGGTTGGACACTCTATCCAACTGTCACGCCTCTCTCAAGCCATTTGGAATTGGGCAATCCATCACAGGATTTATCTTCTAGCAGAACACCTTCCAGGGGTAAACAATCAGATTGCCGACCTCTTCAGCAGAACACCTTCCAGGGGTAAACAATCAGATTGCCGACCTCTTCAGCAGACAGAGACTCCAAATTCACGAGTGGGAAACTCATTCAAAAGTTCCCCTTCCATACTTTCAACAATGGGGATTCCCACAAATAGACTTGTTTGCCACAGTAGAAAACACAAAATGCCCAAACTTCGGCTCCAGGTTCCTACACCCGCTCTCAAAGGCCAATGCCCTATGGATGAACTGGTCAGGGATATTTGCCTACGCTTTTTTGCACCTCTCCCTCTCATTCCATATTTGGTTCGGAAGCTCAGACAAACATCCCTCACACTAATTCTAGTAGCTCCCACATGGGTACGTCAACAATGGTACACCACCCTGTTGGAGCGGTCTCTGGTTCCACATCAAATCTGCACCTCACCTCCAGCCTCCTCACACAGAACCATGGAGAAATCTAATCCAAATCCCAAAGAACCGAATTTAGCAATCTGCCTCCCGAAGTCATCGAGTATGGTTATATAAATCTACCACCAGACTGTATGAATATTCTGAAAGAAGCAAGAAAGCCTATTACCAGAGCTTGCTACGTAGAAAATTGGAAAAGATTTGTTGTCTACTGCAATAACAACAAAATAAACCCGCTAGATGCTTCTATTCAAAACATTATTTGTTACCTGTTACACTTACAGCAAACAGGTCTAGCTTATACAGCTATTTGTTTGCACCCCGAAGCAGCTGCTGGCTATTTGCAGAACAGGCAACATTTATCACTATTCAGAGGTCCAATGATCAAAGCCTTCATGGAAGGCTTGAAAAGGGTAATACCACCAAGGATTCCTCCTGCCCCAGTATGGAATCTCAACATTGTTCTTACAAGGCTCATGGCTCCACCTTTTGAACCATTGCACAAATGCCAGTTGCAGTTTATTTTATGGAAAGTTGCTTTCCTCATTGCAATCACCTCATTAAGGAGATTTGGTGAACTACAGTCATTCACATTGGAAACACCCTTCTTTCAGCCACACAAAGACAGGTAGTTCTCCGTACCAACCCTAAATTCCATCACAAAGTAGTTTCTGCTATACATATAAACCAATCGGTTGAGTTACCTGTGTTTCTTTACCCCAACCTGATTCTGTAGCAGAATAATTGACGTAAAAAGAGTTTTATTGTACTACCTAGATGAAACAAAATACTTTCACAAAACAACTGTTTGTTGCATTTGCTCCACCTCACAAAGGCAATCCCATTTCTAAATCTGGTATTACAAGATGGATTGTTAAATGCATTCAAACATGCTATGCTAAAGCTAAAAGAACTTCTTGTTTCCGCCCCCTTCCCCGTTAGCTCTTTGTACCCCGGTATAATTTACCTGGGTAATCTACTGCTTCTGGTTATGTGAGGGATACCTCAACCAGGCTTGCGGTAATGCTCTAGCACACTTTTTATTACACTTGTGGTCCTGATGAAGTGCCATCAGACCCGTTAGGGGCTAACCGGGCACGAAATATGTCAACCCACAACACTACACCAGCCCTTTAGGATCATCCTATCCAGTCGGGGCCATTATTACAATTAATAAGGCTAGTGCTCCCTGAAAATAAAACCAGTAGTTTGGCCTGCCCTAGACCTATTTTAACTCACACACACACACACACACACACACACACTGTACTACCCAGCCCACACACCCACACCCACACTCATCCAGCAGCTACACGCTTTTTATTACACTCTTGGTCCTGATGAAGTGCCACCAGACCCATTCGGGGCTAACCCGGTGTTATGGCTGGATTTTCCGTTGAAATGGGATCAGCCCCCAGGGGCCCCTATGACCCAGCCAAAACGTACTCACCTTCCCTCCTTAGACAGTATTCACAATGGATAGATGTACAGATATATATATATATATATATATAGGTCGTACCTAAGGATGGGGAATATACATAGATTTTCTACAATATCTTATTCACATCAGTTGGTCTCGCGGCCACCCCGACCCAGACCGGTCTACCCTAGGGCAGATCTGACACACAATCCGGTGCGTCTACACATGGGCCTGCAGAACCCAATGCTCCCTTTTCCAAACTGTTCGCAATCCTGCGAAACTACACGCCAGTGTCCTCCCTGGCGTTCTCACTTATTCAAGCCACAATCCTGTGGGTATAGGCGTTGGTCTCCCACCCAACGTTCTCACTAACGCCGCATATCAACGACGACCACATTCCTATGAACCATTATCAGGACAATATCTCAATTACCTACTCGGGATAAAACTATAATAATGACTTTTGATACGGTTCCCAAATTATATGGTGTACCTCCTATTCTTGGCATCAAAGGTCCACTCGCTCCCTCTTTATTCGATCACTATTTACCTGATCGGGATTTCACATCCGCTCACAAACAACGCTCGACTAGGAGATACATTTACCAAGATTGAACATGAATACAAGGCACACGATAATTCCATAAGAATTAGGATATTTATTAACAGTAAACATAAATCACATTACTATGCAACATAACGTCTGCAAAGAAAAGGTAAAGATTAGAGTGCACGTTCTATTAGAGCTGGTCGGACGTCACCTGATTGATATGAAGTCTGGGCTCGGCAGTCATCTAGGTTCCCTTCTCGTCTCTGTGTCCTGGCTCGCCTTGCAGTCACACCCCAGCCGTCACAAGTACACGTCTGCACCGCTAGGCTCAACCTCGTCTGCTTCCCTCCAGGGCACCGGAACCTTGCTGGTTATTAGCTACCGTCTCTCTCTCTCTCTGTATCAGTGCGCTCCGCGCTAATTCTCCTTCAGTCTTTCTCAGAGAGTTTCGGTCTTAAATCTTTCTAGGACTTCAAAGATGGCGACTGTCCGCCATGAGATAATTAATGGCAGAGATGCTAACGGCTAGATGCCGCCTACGGACTGACTGACAAACTGACTAACACCTTCGCTAATATCAAAGCCCGTTCCTTCATGGAAAGTTACGGCCAGTAACCTGCCGCCCACCAAATTCTTGTACCTCCCCGTACCAAGGACACGTTCCCAGCCGGCCGGCCTGAAGTTGTGTCTTCGGTGTGGAGAAAAATACATTCCTTCGATAAGGGTCAGCCTGAACCGGTTCTCTCCAAGCGAACAACAGCTTGAAACTAAAACATTACTCTTCACCTAGAAAGCCTTCTCGAGCTACCGGGCAGAAAGCAAAATGGAGTCTGTCTCGTTTAAGGCCTACGGAGCCCACAGTATGCATAGCTCCATGGAAAATATCCCAGCATGTTAGCAAATGAGCAAATCATGACTAATACTTATATATCTATCCCCTAACTTAAATTCATAAGCCCTACTTTAAGGAAAGTGACACGCAAATGCCCTAATATATGTAAGACAGGGGCCCTGTCTATAGTCCTAACCCCTATGCTATGGGGGTGATAGGCTGGAGTCACTCTCCATCATTCTCCCTCTCCAAAGAGCCAGCAGAAGGGCAGCCATTACATTACACCCCTTGACTCCAGTCTATTAACCACAAACTAAATGGAGCTAACATCAGTAGAAGAATAATATGAAACAAAATTAACTGATCTACGACCCTTACTAAGTCTAAAAAATTGGAACAGGGAAGGGATGCACTGAATAAAGCAACAAATAGCTATCAAGACACAAATAACGATAATAACTCCCCCTAAAATCTGTCGTAAAGAATGCAAGTCAGGCAGCCAATTAAAAAGCCAGTCAAAGAAACCCTGATCGATATGTTGTCTAATTTCTGCAGTCAAGTCGTGGAGTTTGTCAATATGGGATTGGATAGCTTTAGAATGGTCAGACAAATTAAAACAGCACAGACCTTCAAAATCAGAACATTCGTGTCCATGTTTTAACAAAAGATAATCAATAGCAGCTCTATTCTGCAAAATAGCTCTACGTCCACCTTGGGCATCTAGTAAAAGGTCAGACAAAACAGTAGATGTCTGATTGATAGACTTAACCATCCAGCAGGCCATTTTGCCGATTGTCTTAGCATTATAAACGGCCAATGCGGGCACTCCAATAATAGAAAAAGCTAAACCAAGGTATTCTGATCTAGAATAGAGGTGAACAGAGGAATCACAATCTTCATGCAATGACATTGAATCACGTACAATACGGGAATGTGAAGTAGGATGTGAGGAAAACATCAGCAAACTCAATCTAGTGATGGCACATGGGCCACCAGAAATATTCGCAGGAATATAGGGCCAAGATGAATTCCCGCAGGAAAATAGCCATCCAGCTGGCAGTAACATTGAACGATAATGGCTAGTGGCTACTAATAAACGTTTACAAGTCATATTGTTTTTTACTGAAAGACATGAAGTCGGAAGTCTTTTTGAACATAGCAATCGTTGATGAGGTGAAAAAGAAGTAGCGGCCTGGAGCTTTAGTTTCAAGCATTCAGTAATAGCCTTAGGGTCACAAGTCATAATGAAACATAGGTCTCCAGGAGTAATATTAAAAGTAGTAATACGGGAATGAATAGTAACATCAAGGTCTGGAAGAGCAGTACATAAGGGGCAAAATTCATGAGCCGCAAAGTCGCCCAAGATAACATTAGGTCGGGCATTTGAAATATTAAAAATGTGTCGCAAAGTCTCGGTAGATGCAGGGACAGCAACCAAACAGGTCGCTAAAATGTCAGTGACAGATTTCATTGGGGTAAGACAGAAATGCGGAGAGTTCGTCACCCGCTTCGCGAGTGTAATCCAGAAGTTAGAGGAAGAACTCCACGCAGACCGCGGAGTCCGGATTATCCCATCAACCGGCGTCGGTGGGTCCTCTCCTCTCCCGGCGTAGCAGGCCAAAAGGAGTCCAGCGCCGACACATCCTGCAGCAGCAGTCCAGAGAATGATCTGAAACAAAAGCACAAACACAGACCTTAATCATTCTCGTAAGTAACATTTATCAGCTGGGACAGCTTCCCAGCCATCTTTCCCTGGCTTCATCACCAAAACGGTGTTGTCATGACCGGTCGCAATAATATCAGCCTGTTCAGGAGGATTTTTAGGCGATTGCACCCATATCTTAGCTCCAGGAACATCAGATGATCCGAAGCCTTTTTGTCCTCGCACAGTTAGCAACGTTGGGGCAGAGCCTTTTTTGATCTCACCACTGAAGACAGGCATAATCAGTAACTGAGCAACGCGGTCAGACTTCTTTATAAACAGATCCGTCTCACTGCTATTAAGCAGGAGAACCTTAATCTCTCCCTGATAATCACTGTCAATTACTCCTCCGAGCACTTGTACACCTTTCAGGGCCAGGCCAGATCTAGGGGAAATTAATCCAAAGCTACCGGCAGGTATACAGACACCAATGCCAGTTTCAACAATTATTCGATCCTTTCCTGGAAATTTAGCATCATTTAAAGCATGCAGGTCGAGGCCTGCGGAACCTGGGGTTGCTCTACATGGAGCTAGAGCACCGGGGGTAATTTCCCAATACATGACAGTGTTCGATAAAGAATTAGGTTTCACATCAACATTTGGAGGAAACAAACGCATTAAAGGAGATTCAGCATGTAACAAAGGGCGATTGTTCAAAATTAACAAAGCTTGAAGCAGGACATCTCTCCACTGGCTGTAACGGTCATCAGTCAACTTGCGCAACTGTTCTTTCAACAAACCATTCATCCTCTCAATCAGACCTGAAGCTTGTGGATAATATGGAATATGAAACACCCAATCAATATTATTTTCCGCACAGAATTCCTGCACCAATCTTCCACGAAAGTGGGATGCATTATCAGATTGAATTTGGAATGGGACACCATAGTACAGAATAATTAGCTCCAGGGTCTTAATGGTATTCACTTGAGTAGCGTTCTTACAAGGGAAAGCGACCAAAAGGCCACTATAAGTGTCAACCACTGTACAAATATATTGACAATTTCTGCTCATAGGGAGCGGACCAATATAGTCAATCTGCCAAATTTGGGCGGGCAATTTACCTCGATGTAAGTGTCCTCGAACAATCTGAGGCACCTCTTTTTTCCTAGAATGCTGACAAATAGGACAATGTAGAATGACATCTTTTATTAAAGAAAAAGGAATATGAATTCCTCTATCGGCAGCCCACCTGCTAGTGGCTTTCTCTCCAAAATGTTCTGCTTTCTGATGGGCCCACTTCGCCAATCCCGCCAAATCAGAATCCTGCATGTCCACCACTGCCTCAGCAATTTTAGACTTTTCATCTGCAATGTTATGGAAAAATTTGTCAAGGGAGTCAATTGGAGTGTGAGCATCCGCGTGAAAGATTGTTACAGTGCTCTGCGGGAGCAGCTCCCAAATTTCTTGCCACAATTCCTTTCCCCACAACTCCTTCGAATGCAATTCCCAATTATGAGAATGCCATGTTGGTAACCATACCGCCAGTCCATTTGCAGTGGACCAGGAATCAGTGAAAATATGACATGTGCCAGGTAGTTCCTGTTTCAAAACTTGGTAAACTGCATAGAGTTCAGCATATTGGCTACTCTTACCATCTCCAGTAGTGCTCAACAATTTCTGCGTAATCGGGTTGAATGAAACAGCTTTCCAATGTCTTTTGTCACCAATGAACTTCGCAGAACCATCCGTAAACCACACATGTTTTCTATCCCCCACGGATAGATCATCAAATGATTTACCCCACCTCACGGGAGACTCCTGCACCACGGGAACCGAACACTCACTTTCAGTCTCATTGGAGGGCGCCTGCGCCACTCGCTCATGTAAAACCGCCACACCTTTCGGACCCACACGTGCCCTGTCCTGAATGTACCATTTCCATTTAATGACACTAGCCTCCTGAGCATGTCCAATTCGATGGGACTTTGGTGAACTCAAAACCCACTGCATAATGGGAATTTCAGGCCTCAAAATCACAGCATGGCCTAGGGTCAATTGCTCGGTATCTACCAGAGCCCAATAACAAGCAAGCAACTGTTTTTCAAAAGGTGAGTAACGCTCACCAGCCTCGGGTAACTTCTTGGTCCAAAAACCCAATGGCACTTTTTGTCTGCCCTGCTTTTGCCATAGGCTCCAATTGGCATACAAGCCTTCCACGGACACATTCAAATCCACATCACCTTCATTCACGGGCCACAAATCCAAGGCATACTGAATAGCTTCTTTAGCCAAACTAAAAGCCGTCTGTTGAGACTCACCCCATTCAAACGCATTCTTTTTACGAGTGACTCGATACAATGGAGCTAAAATCTGAGTTAGATGTGGAATATGTTGACGCCAAAATCCAAACAAACCAATGAAGCACTGAGCCTCTTTCCTGTTTCTGGGAACTGCAAAATCAAGTATTTTACGCTTTACCTGTGGGATCACTTCTCTGTGACCTTCATGCCAATTAATTCCTAAAAATTTCACATTCTGGGATGGAGTTTGTAATTTATCGGGATTAATTTCCCAGCCTTTCGCTCGCAAACAGTCAATGATCTGATCTAAATGGGACTGAACCTGGTCTTGCGTTTCACCTTGAATCAAAATGTCGTCAATATAATGACAGACTTGAATTCGTGAATTCGTAGGCACTTCAGACAAATGCTCTGCCACCAGCCGATGACAGATCGTAGGACTATGCACATAGCCTTGAGGAAGACTTCGGAACGTCATTTGACGTCCATTCCATGTAAAACTGAACTGTTCCTGACATTCGGGGGCAATCGGTATCGAAAAGAAAGCATTAGCAATATCAATTGAAGCATACCACGTACCTGGATGCTTTTGAATTCTCTGAATTAGCGTGACAATATCAGGCACTGCGATCGTCAATTTAGGTGTGTTTTTATTCAATTCTCGATAATCAACAGTCATGCGCCAAGAATTGTCACTTTTGCGCACAGGCCAAACGGGATTATTCCAAGCAGATGTGACCGGAGTAATGACTCCCGCGTCAACCAAATCCTGAATAGTGGCAGTAATCTCTTCATGGCCACCTGGGATACGATACTGCTTCTGACAAACCACCTTCGTGGCTAAAGGTATTTTAATAGGTGGCATTCGTAAACGGCCAACCCGTACGGGTCTGGTCGAAATGTACTGTCTAGTTCCAAATTGATAACAACCATCCTCCAGATGCAAAGTCATTCCTTTCAAAATGTCAATTCCAATTATGAATTCCAAAAGTGGTACAACCAACACAGAGTATTCTCTACGAGGAATCCTACCAATCTTAATTTCGAGTGCAGTTTGAACTGCGGGTGTTTCTTTACCACCCAAACCAGTAATCGTAAAAGATTGTCCATGAAATTTTTTCGACCTACCATGAATTAAAGTGGCCTCCGCCCCAGTATCAACTAATGCTCGGGCCCTTTGGATATTACGATGTTTCCAAAAAATCTCAATATCTACATAGGGTCTGTTATCTCTGTGAGCCCACTTGCGTACCGGAGCTTGACCTATTTCCTAGTCCTTTTTCCCACGTTCCGTCAACCAAGACAAATCAGGGTAAATGCCCTCAGTTTTCTTTGGTATCAAAATATCTTGTTCATATCCGTCTCCAGTACGAAACGGATTAGTGTCATGTTCAAAAAATTGTGAATTACGGTCAGAAAGTTTGTTACGATCCTCCCTCCTTCTCATGTCAGGGGAATAACTCCTTTCATCTTTCCGTCTGTTAGAAACACGCTCCTCTCTCCCCCTCTCACGATCATCCTCTCTCCCCCTCCCGTCATTACGATGAGGGGATCCATCACGTTCATAACGCCGATCATCATTGCGATCAGAATTCACACGTCGCTTCTCATCACCACTGTCATCTGAACCACGATCATACTCATTCTTTCGCACACGACGGGCACCCTCCTTCCGATCCAAACCACGCTTACGAAACATGTCCCATAAGCGATTATTAGGCTCCCCGTCAATGTCTTCCCTTTTGACACCATCAGCAATGAGAGCAAGAAACATGTCACGTCTAGAGAACTTATAGTCCCCACCAGTACGACCCTCAGGTCGAGATTGTCTTTCAGGTTTAAACCATTCACCCAGCTCACCAAGCTGACGAACAGACTCAAGCACAGCGGACAAAGGATTGCCAGTTTGGTTGATCAATATTGTCATCATGACCTGCTTGTAAGCAACAGGAGCAGAACGGATAATGCGATTGCGCACAGAAGACGTCAAAAGACCGTCCAATAACCTATCAGCAGTACTAAGAAAGATAGCAGTTTTCATTACTTCCTCCTTTAAACGTTGGGACGCATCGCGCAAAGTGTACCACGGTTTCTCATCAGTGGGCCAATCAGATTCAGTTGGATATTTATGATTACAGCCGTCAGACGCAAGCTGGAGCAAAGTGATTTGACCAGCACCATTATAGTTTCGAAAATGATCTTGAATCGTAGAATCAGAACTTAAAGAGCAAAATCGTAAGCAATCAACAGCATCAAGAAAAATACAGGCAGCGCCAAGTTCATAAAGACACACCATCCAAGTAAGCAAGGCCTCACCAGGCCGTTGTCGAAATCGTTGTAAAATGTCACTAACCTCCTGCTGAGTAAAATCTTCAATACAATCTAAAGCTATACCAGCCGGATTACCAGGGGCTTGTTGTAATTTTCGTCGAAAAACAGGGTGAGCAGAAACTTCAGGAAGAGCTTCCGAGGAAGCCCGCATCTTAGATTTAGTATGGCAATCAGGGCAAGCTACGTCATCCGATCGGGAAGAACGAGCACGGCCGTTGTCAGGACCTGTATCAATACATGAAGCAGATTTACAATCACGTCCGGAGCGAGAAGACTCGCGCTTATCACCCTCCTCTGCCGAGGAGTCAGAAGTATGAGAATCCCAAATATTACCGTCCCACTCATCGGGGTTCCAATCCATTCCAGCTTTTGCTACAACCATACGCACTTTGCGTGTAGATACACGACCACGACGATGTTTATACTTATAACGTGCAATACGGACCGCAGCTCTTTCAGCAATAGTTTGATATGTTTCAAGTTTGTCGGCAAGCAATTTATTTTGACAACGTAAAAGAGTATGCGCATTTTGCAACTCAACACACTGTCCCTCCATGTCCTTAAACTGCTTTTGTAGCTGTACAAACCTCTCATGCAGTATTCTATATGCATTAAGAACAATCCAACCCCTGCGTCCTAAAATAGGAAGCTCATCACCCTTCACTACTGGCGCTTTCTGCAAGCATGACACCACATCGGCAGGCTCCGCCTGCTCCAGGCATGAAGACCAATTCTCACTCAAGCCAGTAGAATCGGCCCACTCACGGGCCAAAGCCTCGTAAGGGGTACATTCCCAGCCGGGAATTTGAATCGGTAACTTGAAAACCGACGATGATTTTTTCGCAAGCATAATGATACCACAAAGTTATATACACAACTATAAACAAAATTTTATACGTACAAGCCGAGCGCAAACCAACAAAATTAAAACAATACAATGCACACAGGCTTCGTAAACAGTTCGTGACGCCAGATGTTATGGCTGGATTTTCCGTTGAAATGGGATCAGCCCCCAGGGGCCCCTATGACCCAGCCAAAACGTACTCACCTTCCCTCCTTAGACAGTATTCACAATGGATAGATGTACAGATATATATATATATATAGGTCGTACCTAAGGATGGGGAATATACATAGATTTTCTACAATATCTTATTCACATCAGTTGGTCTCGCGGCCACCCCGACCCAGACCGGTCTACCCTAGGGCAGATCTGACACACAATCCGGTGCGTCTACACATGGGCCTGCAGAACCCAATGCTCCCTTTTCCAAACTGTTCGCAATCCTGCGAAACTACACGCCAGTGTCCTCCCTGGCGTTCTCACTTATTCAAGCCACAATCCTGTGGGTATAGGCGTTGGTCTCCCACCCAACGTTCTCACTAACGCCGCATATCAACGACGACCACATTCCTATGAACCATTATCAGGACAATATCTCAATTACCTACTCGGGATAAAACTATAATAATGACTTTTGATACGGTTCCCAAATTATATGGTGTACCTCCTATTCTTGGCATCAAAGGTCCACTCGCTCCCTCTTTATTCGATCACTATTTACCTGATTGGGATTTCACATCCGCTCACATAAACAACGCTCGACTAGGAGATACATTTACCAAGATTGAACATGAATACAAGGCACACGATAATTCCATAAGAATTAGGATATTTATTAACAGTAAACATAAATCACATTACTATGCAACATAACGTCTGCAAAGAAAAGGTAAAGATTAGAGTGCACGTTCTATTAGAGCTGGTCGGACGTCACCTGATTGATATGAAGTCTGGGCTCGGCAGTCATCTAGGTTCCCTTCTCGTCTCTGTGTCCTGGCTCGCCTTGCAGTCACACCCCAGCCGTCACAAGTACACGTCTGCACCGCTAGGCTCAACCTCGTCTGCTTCCCTCCAGGGCACCGGAACCTTGCTGGTTATTAGCTACCGTCTCTCTCTCTCTCTGTATCAGTGCGCTCCGCGCTAATTCTCCTTCAGTCTTTCTCAGAGAGTTTCGGTCTTAAATCTTTCTAGGACTTCAAAGATGGCGACTGTCCGCCATGAGATAATTAATGGCAGAGATGCTAACGGCTAGATGCCGCCTACGGACTGACTGACAAACTGACTAACACCTTCGCTAATATCAAAGCCCGTTCCTTCATGGAAAGTTACGGCCAGTAACCTGCCGCCCACCAAATTCTTGTACCTCCCCGTACCAAGGACACGTTCCCAGCCGGCCGGCCTGAAGTTGTGTCTTCGGTGTGGAGAAAAATACATTCCTTCGATAAGGGTCAGCCTGAACCGGTTCTCTCCAAGCGAACAACAGCTTGAAACTAAAACATTACTCTTCACCTAGAAAGCCTTCTCGAGCTACCGGGCAGAAAGCAAAATGGAGTCTGTCTCGTTTAAGGCCTACGGAGCCCACAATATGCATAGCTCCATGGAAAATATCCCAGCATGTTAGCAAATGAGCAAATCATGACTAATACTTATATATCTATCCCCTAACTTAAATTCATAAGCCCTACTTTAAGGAAAGTGACACGCAAATGCCCTAATATATGTAAGACAGGGGCCCTGTCTATAGTCCTAACCCCTATGCTATGGGGGTGATAGGCTGGAGTCACTCTCCATCATTCTCCCTCTCCAAAGAGCCAGCAGAAGGGCAGCCATTACACCCGGGCACGAAACATGGCGACTCACAACACTACACCAGCCCTAAAGAATCATCCTATCCAGTTGGGGTTCATTATTATTACTTTTAATTAGGTTAGTGCTCCCTGAAAATAAACTCATTAGTTTGGACTGCCCTAGACCTATTTAAACTCATACACACTCTACACTACTCAGCCCACACACCCGCACTCACCCAATGGCTTCATCCAAAAAGATCTCCGCCAAAGAGACCCTTTGCGGGTGCCCGTCGGGCATTGCAGCGCCGGTCCGACGAAAAGCAGGCCCAATGATGAAGCATGACATCATTTGCGGTATGTGAGAGCACTTTTTAGAAAAGACCTTCTTTCCCTCCCCCTCCCATAGGAACTGCATACTCATTGTGTCTCACACTATCCCTTTGGAGCATGTGTGCAGGACCTGCTTAAATATAGCTCCAGGTTCCTCTTGTTTGAGACTGCATCTGGATGGTACCATCCATGCATATACTGGCATTGAGCTGCCAAGTGATATAGCTGGAGGTTAGGCACCCCCAGGACGCCGCGCTTGTATGGTAATGTCAGTGTTTCTCAGCGTATGCGGTATCGGCGGCCTGCCCAAATCAAACGAAGGAGATGTTTGCGCAGGATTTGGAAAAAGGAGTTTTGTAGCGGTATTAGTATATGGAGGAACAGGTATAGAAACTGGGGGGGTACAATCATTTGAAAGATAGCTCCCCGGTCAGCTATTGAAATTGGCAGTTTAGTCCACACCTCTTGACTTTTATTTCTTGGTTGGCCACTGCGGCTCCATAATTTAATTGCAAAATTTGGTGCATGTGTAGCTGAATGCCAAGATATCTGATATCTGATGTGTCCCTCCGTCCACTTAAGAGGGTGTCCGGTCGAGACCGGTTGAGTAGTATCTGTGAGTGGTAAGAGCTCAGATTTGACCCAAATAATCTGCAAGCCCTGAGGAGATCGCCAAAACACACTATCTCCTTCACCAGGGGGGGAGAGGTTGTCAGCTGGGTGACTTATAAAGAGAAGGATATCATCAGCGTATAATGAAAGAAGTAAGGGTCCCTCGAGTTGGAGCCCTCGATGAAGGTGTCTGGCCTGCATGTGGTGCACTAAAGGGTCCATTGCGATAATGAAAAGTAGGGGGATAGTGGGCCTCATTCCTCTGGCAACAGGGAAGGGTTTGGTTAGTGATCCATTAATTTGTATATGAGCCAGCAGTTCAGAGTACAGCAACATAATCATGGACAGGAAGAAGGGGGTGGGGATCCCGAGTTTCCTCAAGACTGCTGTCAAGAATAGCCCTTCGGGAGATTCAAATGCCTTCTCAGTATCTAAAAGGGACACCACTACAGGTATGGTCGGCGATATTCTGTGAAGAACCACAAATATTGTGCGGATATTGAGTGAGGTCGATCTGTGCGGTACAAAACTTCATTGTACTGATGAGATAAGTTGTTCCGTTAGAAGTGCAAGCCTAATTGCCAGGACTTTGGCTAATATTTTATTATCGAGATTATGGAGCGAGATGAGAGTAAGAGGCACAGAGAGTGGGGTCTTTACCAGGTTTTAATAGTAGAGTGAGCACTGCTTCTCATAAAGTGGGTGGTAGCCACTGATGGATAGAGCTTCATTATTCAAGGTCAGAAGCTGCAAGGCTTGTTCTTCTTTAAAGGCTTTGTAGAAGGCACCAGCGAGGCCATTGAGTCCGGGTGCCTTCGAACTGTCAAGTGCGTAGATGGCTTCCTTGTATTCTTCAAGTGTGAGGGGCTTGCAGAGGAACTGCTACAGACCGTCAGCCAGCCATACCATTGCTATTTCTTCCAAATATGAAGGAAGTCCCGTAGGGGTTTATGAGATGCGTGAGGTGTATAAGCATTTATAATAATCCAGAAATGTAGCCTTTACTACCTCAGTACCTAATATCCGCACAGCCGTGTCCACTTGGATCTCCGTGATATAGTCAGTTGCTCAGTTGGGGCGCAGCAGTCTGGCCAGTGTGACCCGGTCCCTCACCCTCTCCATACCGACGCGCCCTAGCATATTTCCCCAAATATGCTGTCTCTCAGTCGGGAAGTCTGTCATTATAAGTGCACAACGGTAAAGTCTCTGGCTTCCATGCGTTAGCGCCGCTGTGTTTGTTTTGCGGTTCTGATTCAATTTGTTGCATTTGGTGACGTATATCGCGCAGTATGCCAAATTGTTTGGATATGCTTATCCCACGAACGTAGGTCTTAAAGGACACCCAGAGCGTAACTTGTATATTAACAGTGACAGTGTTGATTATAAAGTATTATACTACTGCTGGTAGCATTTCGCCCTTGAATACTTGATAATGGAGAGCATCGCCGTATGGAATGGCGAGATGCAGTAAGACCGGGCTATAATCTGAGAGGATACGAAGCAGTACGGTGACCTTGGATGCGCAGTGTAGGATATTAGCCGATAGAAGCCAGCAGTCCAACCTCGTCTAGACTGCATGGGGTGATGAGCAAAAGGTGAAACCCTAGTCAGAGGGGTTTTGGGAACGCCAGGAATCGTGCAGCGCATATGTATCCATAATATGTCGGAGTAAAGCCCTAGCTTTCGGCTTGTCACTAGGGCGTACACTAGAGGAGTCTAACTGCAGGCACTGGGTTAAATTGAAGTTTCCCCCCATTATTATCTTGTTGACATCTGCACGACTCATGTGGTTATATATGTCTTGAAAGAAGACTGGGTCATCTACTATGGGACCGTACACATTCACCAATAGGACCTGCTTATCTTCAAGCAGACCATGGAGGATGATGTAGCGACCTTCTTGGTCAGAGTGAGATGTATATAAGTGAAAAGGGACGCTTTTATGTGTGTGTATGCAAGTGCCCCTTTAGTATGTGCTATAGGAGGAGAAATAGCAGTGTGTTCCCCAGGATTTAGCAGATACAGAGGTGGAGCCAGGGAGTAGATGTGTTTCTTTCAGATAGGCGATTTTGACGCCATGTCTGCTCAAGTACTGCAGAGCTTGTTTACCCTACGCAGGTTATTAATGCTGCGAATATTCCAGATAATACAGGATATCTCCAGAGGTTTAGTTAAGTTACATGTTGGTGTGGAAACTGGGCTGGGGATAAAGTGTGTGTGTGAATGCAGTAACGGATGCAGTTGCTAATAGGGTTGACTTGTGGCGTCGAGGGACTATAAAATAGGGTCAAGAGAAACACTTGAACAGCATGCATCTTGGAAAAAAAACAGATACCCCCCTCACACCTCCCACACTAGATACAAAAACATCCTGCGAATCCCAACCATCAGAAACAAACAACAAAGAAACCCCAAACTTATGATAATGGTATACACTAATGGGGCGCAGAGGCGGCCCAGCAGACAGCGGCCGCAATTGAAGAAAATTGGAAAGCAAGAATAAGGAAATTATGTTGCCAGTTATTTTTAGCGATGGTGCAGGTAGAGGTCAAAGCAGTCAATATCATTGCCCGGCATCTGGGCCCTCCATATGTGCAGCATCTATGATGTTCCAAGCAGTCAGCACAATCCAACACCCAGGTCTCTTGGACCAATGTATGGTGGAGTAAGCACATTCTGTCATCAGTCCGGCTCTGGGTAGCCCCGTGAATGGGCAGGGTAGCCATTCAATAGTTTCTTACAAAAGATGGCCACGTCTGCAGGGTCTCCTAGATCTTGGGCTTCCCGTTGTGTTCGATTTTTAAATGGGACGGATATAGCATTTTATACTGTATGTTCAGCAAGCCGAATTTACATCTGGCTTCCTGGACTTTAGGAGTGAAGTCTGGATAAATGGAAATGGCAGATCCCTGGCACTGTAGATCTCCATTTTCCTGGCCCAGGCGAAGGGCAACATACCTATCTTTGTAATTTAGGAGTTGCGCAATAAGGAAACGTGTCGGGCGCCAGCGGGGGGCCGTGGTCCTAGGGTGCGGTGTGCCCTCTCCACAGAGAAGGTTGGAGAGAAACTGGATCAGTCAAACAGGTCTATTAGCAGGTGTTCAACAAAGGTGTCAGGTCGGCCCATTTTGGTGGTCTCAGCAATGCCAAAAATGCGGATGTTGTTGCGACTCGACCTTGCCTCTAAATCCTCATTCTTTATGGCAACCTGCTTGAGTATACGCTCTACTTTCTCTAGGCGTTTCTTGACTGTGGAGGACGTGTCTTTCAGGCTTGATATTCTTTCCTCTGTGCCATCCAGTCTCACCCCCTGATGGTCAAGGCGCTCTCCAAGCCTGTCCATGCGGTTCTTCAAGTTATCAAAGTGGGCAGTCATGGCGCGGAAACCCACCTTTAGCTCAAGCATAATGGCTGCAGTGTCGCTATTGGAGGCTGTCTCCGTAGGAGCACCAGTAGCTTCATCCACGTTCGAGTTTGCACCCCGCCCCTTGGCAGCCAAGTTTGATCAAATTGTAGCTTGCGCTGTTTCGGGTCTGTCTGACCCATTGTCGTCATTGATTCCCTGTGGGGTATTTCCATGTGGGGTGTGGGTAGGTGCCCACTCGTCGACAGCCAATGCCCCTATGTAGTACAGGCCGCACAGCGTTGTGCATGATCGCGGGGGCAGGCGGGTGTACAAACGGCAGGTATAAGTGCCGTGGCCCGGGCTGCGAAAGGCGTGCCGTTCACAGACAGTGCAGTAAAGGTGTGGATCAAAGCAGTGCTGCTGTTGGGGACTGCTGGTGGTACTCACCAAAGACCGCTGCATTAGCTAGTCCAGAGGGTGCCAGCAGTGCTTGCGGGTCATGGACCAGTCCATAGGTTTGTTGGCAAGATCGCCGGGTAACTGTGACCCCGGCAGCCTAAGGCATGGTGAAGTCTTGATAGGAGGGGCCAGTACTCCACACAATGGCCATTGCCGTAATCCGAAACTCGGGGCCGGCCCTTATGGGCAGGGGAAAGTCAGCAGCAGGCCCCACCAGTATCCTCTCTGCTCTGTGTGAATGTGTGTTTCACCCCTGGGGCCTGCATCCAAATCAGCGCTATGCGGCCAACAACGAAGTGGCTCCAGCAGGTCCGGGCAGGCCTGGCCTCAAGCTCACCCGCGGCCCCTGTCGCCCTGGGTCCTCCGAGGCGAGCTGGGCCTCAGTCAGCGCTGATCTGATGCTCGATCACAGAGCCACTGTAGCTCACAGGATCACGGCTCAATCATCTCTGGCTGTCCAGGCTGCTCTGGGATATCTGACCTCACCTTCTGGAGTGGGGTATGTGGCGACTTGGCTGATTGCAGGCCTACTGCCGCTGGAGCCTCCCAAGGTTGCGGCCATCTTAGTGCACCCAAGCATTTTGGCATATTTTAAATTGTGTTCTGCTTTGAAAGATGCAGTTCATGTGGTATTTTTGGCCACTATGCCAAAGCATGATGAAAAAGAAAAGACTAGATAAAATATGTAGGGATTGATAATAACGATAATAAGGCTGACTGTGGTGGTTTGTAGGATGTGGATTCTGAAATGCTTGAGCATTTTCATGATTTCGATAGGAAATTTTGTTTTGAAAGATTGATGGTGACAAATGCAAAAGTAAACCAGATTGCGGATGACTATTGGTGATGTGAATTTGAAAAATGTTGCAGATTCTCGATCCCTCTACACAATTGATAATGAAGATGTGTGGAAAATTTGATTTGGTGTTAAGGTTGAGGATAGATTATTGGAGTGTTACTGCAGTGAATGAGTTGACACGATTGACTTTAGGTAGTTTAAGTGTATGAACAGTGAGATGTACTGTAAATTGTACATTGTCTAGAATGGGCCTTCGCTTTGGGATGGCTAGACCAGAAAAATTTACACATTATATTGGATACTAATAACAAGTTAAGGACAAGTTTTAATGTTTGATGAAAGGGTAAGTGTTTAGAGCTGTATGTTAAAATAATTTCATATGGTGGTCTGTTAAACAATTGGGAACTGTGTGGTTTTGAGCACAGGATCTTTTTAAAAGATGACCCCTATTCTGAATTTCATAAAGGTAAGAATTGCTCTATTTTATTCGGAGTAGAAGTGGTAAATAAGTTTGACAAGCTAGTTTCTTCGCTAGGCAGATTCAAGATCATTCTGGCTGTAGCATTCTGCACCAGTTGCAGCTTACTTGCGTGCTTTCCTTGCATATTCAAATAAAGACTATTACAGAAGTCTAGTTTTGAAAGGACCAATACTGTAATTACATTTTTCCAGTTATTGGGGATATATGGCAGTATTTTTCTGATCATTATGAGGATATAGTAGGCTGATGAAATCACCGAGGACACCTGGGCACCCATATTGAGTTTTTCATTGACGATGACTCCCATGTTTTTGGCTTTAAGGACAGGAATTGGAGGTTGACTGAGTTGTTCTGGCCACCAGTTATGGAATCAGGCTGAGGAAAGATACCCACAAACAATCACATCTGTTTTTCCCAAATTGAGCTTATAACAGTGTCTGCTCATCCAACTACTCACTGAGTCTCTGCATCTTTGTAGACCTGAGGAGTCCTTATTAAAGGCAGTGACTTCCAGTTGAGTGTTGTCCGCATAATAAGTTGTCTCTAAATTTAAAATTTTAATAAATGAGACCAACTTAGCCATTAGATATTAAAAAGGGTCAGCTCAATGACGATCCCCTTGGCACCCCAAAAGGTAGAGTATATGGTGTTGATTATAATTTAACCCAGTGCCAACGTTAATTTCATGTCTGTGAAAAAGGAGGTGAGCCGGGCCAGGGCCTTGTCCTTAATCCCTATTTCTGCTAGATGGCGAATCAAGATTTTATGGTCCACCGTATCAAAAGCAGCCGATTATTCCAACAGGATAAGGGCAGCAGATCCCCCCTCTGTCCAGCGTCATCCTTCTCTTCTGTTGCTTTGACCATGCCAGTTTCAGTGCTATGCCCTGGTTGGAATCTGAACTGTGTTGAGTCTAGAATTTGATTATTCTGAATGTATTTGGATAATTCTATTTTCATGATTTTGGAAGGAAGTGGCTGCCATGATATTGGACGTTAGTTGTTAAAGTCCATGCAGCTCTGATTTGTTTTTTTGAGAGAAGAATGGAGGCTTGTTTCCAAATGGACGTAAATGCGCCTGTAGAAAAAATTATGTTAAAAATATCAGACAAGTTTGTTGAGATAATTTCTGGTGTTAATTTAATTATTTTTAGGAGGAAAAGGATGGTACCCTGATTTTCTTTGGATAAGTAATGTTGTTACTCGGCCTGGTGTGGTAGGTGTAAATTTAAGCAAATTGTTTGTGATAGCTGGGTTGTCTGCTCACTCTAAGGTCGATTATTAGCTTTATCAAATTAAAAAAAACTCATTAAGCTTCTCTTCGAAAGTGCAGGCTAAGGTGTTGCAGAATTGTTGACTATGATTGGAATCGTTTCTATTGGTGGTCAGTGAGTTTGGTGACCACCTGGAATAATTCCTTGTTTGGATTGGAATCTTTCTCTATCAATGGGGTATTCTACTTGCTTTTTTCCTTGATAACAAGGACTTTATATCTAGTTAGTGCAAGCCTATAGGCCACTATTTCTTGTGTATAATTAGGTCTCCTCCAGCTCCTTTCAGTCCTTCTACAGGATTGCTTTTCTAGCCTCAGGGCTTCTGTAAACCAGGAGGCTGATGGTTCCTTTCTATTGGAATACGTGCTTTTCATAGGGGCAAGCTCTTGAAAGGTATCAGACAACCAGTCTGAGTAACGGTTGCATGCTAGTTCTGCATTAAGAGGCATTATGGGTTGGGTGTGACTTAATGCATAATCTAGTAAGTGTTTAATAATAATCTAGGAGTGTTGTGTTTCATTGTTCTAGATGAACATGGAATCCATCATAAGCCTTAATGAGTTGATACAATTGATTTCCGCACCACTGAAGAGGGACAATGTACAATCTTGCTCAAGTTTAGATGAACTCTATGCCTAGTATATTCCAAAGTTTCTGAAAAAGCATTCCATTAGGCCGATGCTCAAACGCAAAAACTAATTTGAGTGGTCTGGTGGGTGTGAGCAGGTTTACAGAGCCATTAAGAAGGCTATTGCACATGGGCTGAGTTGAAAAGGTTTGGCCACAATGTAGCTAACATAATTACTACTGAGGCTAGTAATCAAGTATCTGATGGAGACATCTAGCTGGGGATTCCTTACCTTACAATTATCCTCAAGCGTCCAAATGGATCTGGAAATATTTTGTGAGCAGTACCCCTGCTCACCAGTTGGTGGGGTTGTTTGGCTTCGTGTGGTGTTATCCGCGCCAGAAGTGATGTTCAGCTATTTAGGCGCCACCCAGGTGCGCTGATCACATCTCTTTTCAGATCTTGCAGATGGAAAGACCAGTTAATTCTTCTGTTAGGATTATCAATGTGCGTACAAGTTTACAATTAAAAAATTGCAAGTTATTGCTCATTTTCTATCCAGGATGGTGAAACAATTGGAAGAGCGTGAAGATGAAGTGTGGAATGGTATTCAAATAGTGTATGTGCATGATTACGGTTTTCCCACAACTAATAAGGAGTGGTCAGGTGAGTGTGTGACTAATGCAATTTTGCAGCATGTCATTAAATTTGTAGTTAAAGGTTGGCCTATAAAACGCATCTCTGGACATTTCAATCAGACCTTTTTGGGAGATTAGATTCAAATAAACTGCAGTGGATGGCGTGATCATTAGAGGAGAAAGAGTAATTCATCCTGACAGTGTACACATAATAATTCTAGGTTTAGGACATGAAGGGCATGTTTAAATATTTAGGACAAAACTTACTGTAAATAACCTTTTTTGATGGCCTTGATTAGACCTCACAATTGAAAAGTGTGTGAGAGAATGTAAGCATTTTTTCAAGGCTCACTCATCTTTAAGACACCTGAGGTCTACAATGTGTGAAGGTATTGTTCTCAATTATCCCTAGGAGTAAGTAGCCATGGAAATGATGTGTGCTATTGAGGTTCTGCAGAAATATACCATTGCACTTATTGATATTTTTAAACGCTTGCTTGTTAAGGTAGTGAATAGGGTAGACACAGATTCCGTATAGAAATTCTTGGATCAGATTTTTACTAATGAAGGTATTTAAGATAGTGGATACAGTAGACACAGATTCCATATTGGAATTCTTGGATCTATTTTTTCGAATGAAGGTATTTCTGCTACACTTTTGAGTGATAATTGTATGATCTTTTTGACAAAAAAGCTGAATCATACTTTGAAAGACCCTATAGGGATGTAGAATATAACCACTTTCCTGTATAATTCCAGAGTTAACGGTATGGTTGAAGATTTAACTGTGCAATTAAATGGGCTATCCAATTAGCTTTTAAATGTAACTTGGATAGTGAAATTCAGCTTCCTAAAACTGTATGTGCTTTTAGGATCAACTATGTTATGTTAAAACATTTGTAAAATGCGTAGCTGTCCCAACAACGGGGCATCCCTTCGCTAGTCTCAAGAAAACACAACTGTAAAAGACAAGCAAGAGGACCACAGGCGAACAGTTCTTCAGAGCTTTCCTGAATGCCCAATGGTTCTGAATGATCCTGATAAACCGAGGAAGTGTATTCCAGAGAGCAGGTGCTTTGGTGCAGAAAGCGCAGCCTCCTGATCTTACTGTTTTTTAACACCTGAGACACAAGCCTAATGAAGGCTAGCTGAACGCATGACCCGAAGGTTGGGCATGGAAGGAGCAAATCAGACATAATTGGGGGCCCCTGAGAGGCTAGAGTTATGTGGGACGGGCACAGGAACTTAAAGTAGACACGCTTGTCCACAGGGAGCCAATGCAACCTGCAGATGAAACCGAGACCGGGCAAAATTTTGGAAGAGAGAATAGCAACCATGCCGCAATATTTTGATCACCCTCTTGTTCAATCCTAGATACAGGATATTACAATAGTCAGCCTAGAAAGAATAGCAGACTGAATAATAACCTGTTGGGTGTGGGAGTCAAACAATCCAAGAATAGGTCTGAGCCCACGTAGAAGTCCAAAACACGTGTCTACCACCGATTACAGCTAGGTTTTTTACCACCGCCTTGGGCTGCAGAGGAAGTCCCAAAGAAGACGGCCACCAATGGTGTCCCCAATGGTGGATATCTCTTCCTAAATTTACTTTAAATTCAGTTGCAAGCAGTTGGCAGCCATCCACTCTGCAATAGCCACCATGTCACTCTGGAATTGCAGAACAAAATATAGCCCTGGGTGACTGTTTGACGCTAATGTAGTCCATTGGTCTTTGGAGGGTTTCCTCAAAAGTACATCATGATGGAAGTAAATCACACAATGATTTAAGATGCAATACTCAACCTATGGCTTTTCAGACTGGGCAATGTGTCAGGGTAACAAAGGGGCAAAATTCTTAAGGGTGAAAGTCAGTGTTTCGTCGTTATGAAAGTGGTGGCAGCTTTGAGGAATGCTTTGTGGTGATAGCAATGTGTGGCGTCTCAATTGAGTTACAAAGGGGCATGATTTTTAATTATTGATTCACAGTACCTAGTTGCCTTATTTTTATTATCTGCCTATATTGATTTCCACTTTCATTGTGTACTGTGTAAATTATTTTGGTATGTAAAGGGGAAGAATGTGTTATGAGGCTAGGGCGACGGGAATGTTGAAAATGTGACCTCAGATTCCTATCTGTGATGGGTGGAATCTCCAGGGGAAGTGGAGACGGACATGCTGTGGAGAAAGGTAGTACGACTCATCGCTCCCCCCTTTTACTGAAGAAACCGCTTGTTGAAGTATTGCATGCGAGTATTTATATATAACACCATCCTCCTCTCTAGTTTGTCCATCAGCTCCACGTGTGCCTCTGCTCTATTAGGATCTTCTCTCTTGTCTACACTTCCCGATTAAATAATTACTGATTTCTTGCATGCTAGGTCTGTGGCATTGTTCTCCTGCCTGCCCTTTCTTTCAGATCTGCTAAGTTTTTAGCTCTAATCTTTAGGCCTGCTCTAATGTGCGGTCCCTATGTGCCCTCCTTGAACATTCATTCACTTCCTTTAACCAGAAAAAGGACAGTTTCCAACAGAGTGCAGGATTTTGCTATTTAGGTGCCAGGTTTTCCAGCTACCTACATGGAAAACCTGCCTCAAGGTATGTTATTTTTTTATGTTCTTCTTACTTTTCTTGTCAGACTAGCCTACTGCGACGGGTTCTCACTCCTTGTTACAGCTATAGTGTGCGCTTTTGATCCAGCCCACGGGGGTTTCACCATTTTGGTTTTCACATTCTGTGATTTCAAAAGTAGACCAACTAACATTGGGAGATGCCATAGTGTATGTTTAAGAAAAAGAGGCTTCTTTCATTCCCATTACTCTTTTGTGGTTCCATATGCGCTCCTAATTTTGTTAGATTGCCAATGATGCGCTGTAAGTTTTTCGGGGTGCCCTGAGTTGGAGGTAGAAAACAGTGTTAAACCGCTCTTGATTACTTTAATGCCCCAAACTGCAGTTATAGGCGGGGCTTATTACACTACAAGATGAGAAAAGTTATGCACCTGTAGCTATTGTTCTCTATTATGAGGACAGCTTCAAATACATAACTTTATAGAGTGCTCAGCGGATTTCCCGCAGAGCTTTATATAAAACACTACATCCAAGGAGGAACTGTATTTCTGCTGCCTAATTCTATCCTCTGTACTTTTGTTTGCTTCTGCTATGGTCTGCTCTCTTCTTTTCAACCACTAAAACTAGGGTTCTAGGATGTGCCAACTCTGCTTGGGTGACCAGGAGGGAGTGGGCTTTCATGAGAATCTTCAGCACTAATCCTTTGCTTATGCTCCAGAGAGGAAGCTCCCTCACATAATTGTGCGCCTCACGCATTGGTTTGAAGTTGTGCCCAAAAGCTTATCCACAGGCAAACAGTCTGTTTAATAGGACTGTTAAGATGCAAGCAGCCTGAAGCCTACTTGCACATATCCCAGGTTTTTAAACAATTTTTTATCCGAAGTTGTTAAAGTATGGTCCACGTGAATGTTCTCTCAGTACCCAATCCTGTGACTGTTAATATGCAACCAGACTAGGAAAGCTATGCCAATAACAATATTTCGAATATAAAGGCTGTGCTTGATTGCTGTGCCTGGATATGTACCTTAACCTTGAGGTCAGGAGTAAACTTGGATAAAAATCATCCTCCCTGGAAATGAATGTTGAAGCTGAGATACATAGGGGAATATTTAGAACTCTGGTAGTTAAATGCTTTTTCGAAGTATTTGAGATTGGGGTGTATGCAATATTGTCGGGTAGGTTTTGGTTTATGTAATTAGAATTTCTATTATCATTGTATCATACTTTCAACTAGCAAGACTTTACCTCTAATCTATATATATTGTTTTGCAGATCTATTCAAAAGCTTGGTGAATTAAATGTAGGAATGGAGACCCTTGGAAATGAAGCTCAAGCTTTGGGCGTCCAGTGTAATGGAAGCCTGGTGAACTCTGTAAATGCTACCCCTGAAATCAGTGGCAAATCACTTCCTGATGCTGCCATTAAACAGAAGGTTGATGGTCAAGGCATTAACACAAGTACTCCTCGTAAACACGAGCCTGGACACCAAATACCATTTCCTGAAGAATCGCCAGTCTATGTGCCTCCAGAGTAAGAAACTAATGTTAATTATGATATTACTAACCTTCATTCAATAATTATTTGAGATCAGTATTGGTGTTTTCCTTGACATTACAGTTTTAAAGCATGGGCTGTCAGTAAGATTAGACCATTAGAAATGTTATTATTAAGCCATTTCTGCTGCCGTAGGGGGTGTTATCTGTCGGCTTGTTTCCAATAAGCAGAATTTCAGTTTACTACTTATAACATGTTACAGGAAAGCAGTATCCCTCTTCTTGGGAGAATAATTGTTATTAAGATATAGCACTATGGGATAAGTCTCAAAACCTATCTAGAAACAGGACTAGAAGGCAATTCCTATTTCAGCCTAGGATGCATTACCATCTAGAGGAGAAATATAAATTTTTATTAAATCACCTGCAGGATTTCACTGTAAAATAAATGGTCCATTGCCTTTTAAATCGCATGGGGCTCCAGTGTGGGAGGGGCAGAAAGTGGTAGTAGAAAAGTGGCTCAAATGTGAATTTTCCACCAATTGTACTTGCTGTTAACAGACTATGCACCCTCTCTATTACCACTATTAGCTTTCAGAGCGTCCTGCACACATTATTTCTCTCTATAAAATTCAGTGCCCTCTTCCAAAACCTCACCTCCCCTAGTGAACAGGGACTTTAAGCGCAAAGAAAAGTGCTTGTGACTGCCACTTATGACCTGTCTCACCGACGCAGCTCACCCCTCAAGAAACCCGCCCATATAAAATCTTCTAAATTAATTAAATGTATACAAAATGTACACAAATCTGACAAAGTCATTGAGAAAGCCTGTGACTATTGTAAACGTCTGTGACTCTAGCCTCACTGAGGCCTGACTTATGTATGTTTTCAGTTCTTTAGGTGAGATGAGGTGCGGGCCCTAAAGACAGTGTTGCATAAGAAGGATAATTAAGACCCTTTCCTCAATACTTTATAGGCAGAATTAAGACATAATGCCACTTGCTGCTGTTCTCTGTCTTCACCTCTTACAATATAAAAATGGTTCTCCAGTATAGTATCTTTCATAGATCCACATGTTTGAATCTTCCCCGTCAGGGTGGGGGGAGTCCCACTGTAATAGTAATATAAGTAGTGCTAAAGCATTAGCATTAAGAATCACACTGAAAACAATAGATCTCTTTAGCCACTTCACATTGATTTACGTTTGGATGTATTCAAACAATCCGAGCAAAGACCGTGAAGGATTTATCCCCTGCAGAGCCACTTTACCTCAGATTTTTTACCCCACATTGTGTGTTAGGGGGTCTCCCCTGAGCGCTACACAGTCACAGTGTTACACAGCTCAGCATTTGACCTGACCGGTATCCAGTTGATCTCCAAACCTCCAAGAAACATCTGCTGTTAAGTTTGGTGGCGTGATATCCTAGTTTCATCATGTCTGAGGGTTCCAAAAGGCTTTTCATGCCTTGTAAGTCCTGGGGGAACTTAAGGCTCTTCTCGAAGAACCCCCACATGAATGTTTATATTGCCTTTATCCTCAGCACAAGCCATATTTTCTCAGTTTAGACCCTCCAGGATCGTGAAGCCAGGCTGCTTCTTTAGCTCCAGACAAAGAAGACACTATCTGAATCAGAGTCTGAGGTTGAGGAGAGTGTATATTTTTCAGCAAACAGGGGGCAGACGAGGGCTTCTCGTCATCTGACAGAGACTCTAAGAGGTCTGCATCATATAATAATAGGGAGGCCAGTGTTGTGAGATCGAGAAGGAAGGAGCTGGCTGGGCCTTTTTTCTCTCATAGAAGATCTCTCCTCACCTCCTTCCGCTCCTCCATTAAAGGGGCCGTCGACAAAGAATGCCCACATGTTGATGGATCCATCGATGAAGATCACCCCATAGTCGACTGCTATATCGTGTCAGGTACCTTATTCTACGCCTGCGACGACCTGCGACATCTACAACGTCAACTACCAAAACGCTGACGATCACTACTTCATCGACAACGAAGACTCGGAAGAGAGCATCTCGTCCTTGACGAGACTGTCACTTCACCTGATGTCCTTCTGTCAATGAGAATTCCATCCGGGGCTACTTCGTTGATGGCCCCAGTGCCAGCAATGGAAGCTAATGCAAAAACAACAACAATCTGGGCCTAAATCCATCGTTTTTTTGCACTCCACACCACCCCAGTTCAGACATGGCCATATGCAAATCAGCCTTGACCCTGTGCATCATGGGAACAGTCCAGCCCGAACTGCCAAGCCATGTCTTTCCTGGACCAGAATCAAGCATCCTAGGACCGGTTTCTGGCTATCAGTCGTCTTCAGCCAGGATGCCTTGACTCCAGTGGTGTGGAGAGCATGGGACTCACGTCTGAGCATACCCATCCCACTGAGGCACAGGGTCAGACTGATTTGCATATGGCCATATGGCCATGTCTGAACTGGGGTGGTGTGTTTTTTTGCATTTGTCACCCCGAGTGGGATGGGTATGCTCAGACGTGAGTCTCATGCACTTCACACCACTGGATTCAAGCAAGCCGGGCTGAAGACGGCTGGAATGCCAGAAACCGGTCCTCGGAAGCTTTTTTCCGGTCCAGGGAAGGCATGGCTTGGCAGTTCGGGCTGGACTGTTCCCATGAGGCACAGGGTCAGACTGATTTGCATATGGCCATGTCTGAACTGGGGGTGTGTGGAGTGCAAAAAAACGATGGATTTGGGCCCAGATCTCTGTACTGGGGTGAATGTATGACATTGTTCTGCATTCTGTCCATCAACTGTGTTTTTTTGGCAATGGAAGCTAAGGCATAACATCAATCATTCCACAGGACATTTCTAGGGTATCACTTTTACCCCCAGTATGCCTGCTGGAGATACAGGGCTCCGGGGACAAAGGTCTTTTTGGTCCAGCATATAGCCTATCTCAGTTCAACATAAAGTGTCAAGAGAGTGAGGATGAAGGTGCAGACCAGAGGCAGCTTACATATCTGGAGAGCAAATTTTCAGACAGTGACAGAGGGCATCAACCTGCTCAGGAGTATGACTCATTTTAAGAGCATTATCCATACAAGGAACCAGAGGAGGAACAACTTATCTAAAAGAGACACGTTAGTGATAGATTCCTTACCTTAGAATATCCCCAGGCGTCAGACTGGATCCAGAAATTTTTGCGTAGCAATACCCCTGCGCGTCGGTAGGCGTCGTCTGCGGCTCCGCGTCCGTCGTCGGCGTCGTTAGCGCCGGAATGACGTCGTCGGAGTACTTAGACGCCGCCCATGCGCGCTGACGTCAGTTCTTCTTTTTTCCGCGCCAGCTAGCGCAGATCCGGAGAAGCTCTACCCCTAGTCATTTTTTGACTGAACTTTTTGATCTTTTTGATCATTTCTTTCTTTGAGTCTTCGACTCTCGGTGCCGGTAGGGATGCCCGGGTTCAAACCCTGCTCGAAGTGCGACCGACTGATGTCGGTTACGGACCCCCATCGCCGGTGCCTGAAGTGCTTAGGCCTCGATCACGACGACCGCACCTGCTCTGACTGCCGGGCCCTGACGTCGAAGGCTAGGGGGGAGCGGTCCCGCAAGCGGTTCGAGCTCCGGCATTCGGCCCCGCGCCGCTCCAGGTCCCGGTCCCACGGGAGGTCGAGGGACAGGTCGCGGGGTCGGAGTCATCGCAGCTCCGGGAGTGGACACCGGTCGTCAGGCTCCAAGTCCTCCGGTAAGAGGCATGAGAGGTCGGAGAGACGTCATCGTTCCTCCGACCCACCCCAACGCTCGCACGATGCGGCCGGAGGCGCGGGCGACAGCGCCCACGCGGCTCTGCGGGAGTCGCAATCGTCGCCGCCTGCCCCACACCTTCGGGTCCCTGGGCACGGCGCGAAGCCAGAGGAGATCGAGCGGTACCTCATGGCCATGAGGTCCCTCCCTCCTCAGTCGGGTTCCGAGGCGCCTCCGGGCCCAACGGTCCCAACTGGAGGCCCTAGCGGGTCGGGTGCTTCGGCCCGACGCCGCTGGCGACTTCGGTCCCGGCGCCGCAGGACCTCGCTGGATCCGCTTCCAGATCCGGGTCGTCGCTGGTCGACCTCACAACCTCACCGGCCCCTCGGGTGTCGCCCCCGGCGCCCACTGTGGACGCCGTCCCCAATGTTCCCTACGGTCCGACTCTGGCGCCGCTTCTGAAGGCCATTGGAGATTTTTATTTCCATGAGGAGGCCCCATCTACTAATCCTGTTTTACAGGAAAGGGGTGACGAGGAAGATTGGGAGGGGTCTGAGTACCCTCTGGCACTGGAGTGCCAGTCTCAACAGGACTGGACATATGAGCTTGGGGAGGCCAGTGGTATTGACACTTCGCCAGACACTGGATTTGTCTCCTCTCCGACCGTGGCTTCGGAGGAGGGGTCTACATATAGTGTAGTGTTGACGAGGGCGGCCAAGGCCTTACACCTTTAGCTCCCTGTCGCGGCCGTGAGGACTAACCTCCTCACTGAGGTCCTCAAACCGCAGTCAAGCTCCAGCGAGCCTCTGCTGCCGTTCAATGAGGCCTTGTGTGACGTTCTTGTGGGCACTTGGTCCAAGCCCGCCACATGTCCGCCTGTGGATAGGAACGTGGCCAGACGCTACTGCCCGGCCCCGGGCGACCCTTGCTTTTTGTCCACCCATCCCACCCCCGAGAGCCTGGTCATCCGGCCTCCAATTCCCAGACCGCATTCCCGTCGGCCCCGTCCGATCGGGAATCCAAGAGATATGAACAGTTCGGGAAGAAGGTGTTCTCGTCCCTAAGCTTAGGGCTGCGGTCTGTCAATACCGCCTGTCTCTTGGGCCGCTACACCCACACTCTGTGGGACGCGGTTGCGGACGTGCTGCCACAATGTCCGGAGGAGGTCCGGGCTAAACTCGCCCAAACCTTTGCGGAGGGCCGAGATGCAGCGCGATATTCCATCCGGTGTGGGCTGGATACCACAGACTCACTGGGCAGGGCAATGGCAACGACGGTGGCAGTTCGACGCCACTCCTGGTTGAGGTCCCCCAACTTCTCGGCCAATGTCCAGGCCACACTTCTGGACATGCCGTTCGATGGCCGTCGCCTCTTCGGCGACAAGGCAGACCATGCGCTGGAACGTTTTAAGGACTCCAGGGCTACGGCTAAGTCCTTGGGCCTCTCGGCCCCACGCCAGCAATCGGGTGCCTTTCGCTCCTTTCGTGGCCACGGAAGGGGCGCCCCCACGCGTGCTGCCAGCCACGCGCCGCAGAATGTTCAACAGCGAGGTGGCGGCCGTGGAAACCGCTGTGGCGGCGGTCGGGGACAACGGCGAGGCCAGTCCACACCTCCCTCCACAGCACCCGCCTCAAAACCTTCCAAGTTTTCAGGCCCATGTGACGCCTGTGGGAGGCAGGGTTCGCCATCACCTCTCCCACTGGCGCACTATCACGTCAGACAGGTGGGTGCTGCAGATCCTCCGAAGGGGCTACTCCCTCCCCTTCGAGGCGACCCCTCCATCCATGCCACCGCAATGCCACCGCATGTCGGGGGATCACTTGCAACTTCTGCAATAGGAAGTCACGGCCCTCTTGGCCAAGGGTGCCATCGAGCGCGTTCCTGGGCCAGAAGTAGGGTGTGGATGTTACTCCCACTACTTTCTGGTACCCAAGAAGGGCAAAGGGGGCCTACGCCCTATCTTGGACCTGCGGAACGTCAACGGCTTCCTCCGGAAGGAGAAGTTCAAGATGCTGACTTTGGCTCAGGTCCTAGCTGCCCTGGACCCGGAAGACTGGCTGGTAGCGTTAGACTTGCAGGACGCTTATTTCCACAGTTCCTGCGGTTCACGGTAGGCCAAGAGCACTTTCAGTTTACCGTGCTCCCCTTCGGCCTTACCAGCGCCCCACGGGTGTTCACGAAGGTGATGGCGATGGTCGAAGCTCATCTGCGCAGGTTAGGGGTGTCAGTCTTCCCCTACGTAGACGACTGGTTGTTGAAGGCGGGCTCGCCCCAGACAGTCGTCAGCCACCTCCAGACTACGGCTGACCTCCTGCATTTGCTGGGGTTCTCCATCAATGTGCCGAAGTCGCACCTGTGTCCCTCTCAGAAGCTCCTCTTCATCGGAGCGGTTCTCGACTTGGCGTAGTTTCGGGTCTACCCTCCCAAACAGCGGGTTCGGGATATACAGGCTCTGATTCCCATCTTTCAGCCGTTATCCCGAGTCTCGGTCAGGTTGACGCTGCGGCTTCTGGGGCTGATGGCCTCCTGCATCCTTCTGGTGCATCATGCTCGGTGGCGGATGCGGGCTCTGCAGTGGGACCTGAAGTTTCAGTGGGCCCAGCATCAGGGCAACCTGTCCGATCATGTCTTGATCTCGGAGGGCACTGCGAGACAACTGCAGTGGTGGCTCACGGACCGCGACTGGGTCAGTGGCAGATCCCTCTCCCTACCCCACCCGGAGCACGTGGTTGTGACGGACTCGTCCCTCCAGGGCTGGGGAGGCCACTTGGGAGAGGCGGAGATCAGAGGCCTCTGGTCCCCACGGAGACCCGGCTCCATATCAACCTTTTGGAACTGCGGGCGATTCGTCTAGCACTGAAGGCATTCCTCCCCTCTGTCCGGGGGAGTGTAGTGCAGGTGTTCACGGACAACACCACCGCCATGTTGTACTGCAACAAACAACGCGGGGTGGGGTTGTTGGCCCTACGCCAGGAGGCTCTGCGCCTCTGGCAGTGGCTGGAACATCAGGGCGTGACCCTGGTGGTTCAACACCTGGCAGGCTCTCTGAATGCCAGGGCGGGCTAACTCAGCCGTCGGTGCATGATGGATCACGAATGGCGTCTGAACTCGGACGTGACGCAAGGCCTCTTTCAACAATGGGAAGAGCCTTGGTTAGATCTATTCGCCACAGAAGAGAACGTGCAATGTCATCAGTTCTGCTCGTTGGAATTTCCAAGGCGGCACTCGCTCGGAGACGCTTTTCGTCGCGAGTGGAGTTGCGGTCTATTGTACGCCTTTCCGCCTATACCACTTCTGCCCAGAGTGCTGAAGAAGATCAGGCGCGAGTGGGCCCAGGTTATCCTTGTGGCTCCGGACTGGGCACAAAGATACTGGTATCCCGAGCTACTCAGCATGTCAGTCGATCCCCCGATTCATCTGCCTCTTCGGGAGGACCTTCTGTCGCAGCAGCAGGGGACGGTCCTGCACCCGAACCTGTCCAGTCTCCACCTACAAGCTTGGAGATTGAGCGGCGGAAGTTGAGGCCATTTGACGTGCCCCCCGAAGTCTGTGATATCATTCTGGCAGCCAGGCGTCCCTCCACAAAGTCGGTATACGCCTGCAGGTGAAACAGATTTGTGGCATGGTGCATAGCAAAAGCTGTGGACCCTCTCTCTGCACCCCTTTCTGAAGTTCTACTCTTCCTTCTTTCCCTTGCCCAGCAGTGCTCTGCTCTGGGCACTCTTAAGGGGTACCTTTATGCTCTTTCCGCCTTCTTACGGCTACCTGATCAGCCTTCCTTATTCAAGTCCCCCATTGTAAATAGATTTCTGAAGGGCATCACACACATGTTCCCTCCTGTTCCCTTTGTGATACCCCAGAGGGACCTGAATCTTGTACTCACTTATCTAATGTGTGCTCCCTTTGAGCCGCTCCATAACTGTCCTCTCAGTCTTCTTACTCTGAAGACTGCTTTCCTAGTTGCCATCACCTCTGCCAGGAGAGTGAGTGAGCTCCAGGCTCTTTCTTCTACTCCACCTTTACTCTCTGTTCATCCGGACAAGGTTGTGTTGCGGACAAGACCTTCCATGCTGCCCAAGGTTGTCACGGCCTTCCACATCGGGCAGTCCATTACCTTGCCCACCTTCTTTCCGCCTCCGCATCCCTCTAAAGAGGAAGAGAAGCTCCACCGTCTGGACCCAAAACGTGCGCTCTCTTATTACCTAGATCGCACACGCCAGTTCCGGGTGGATGTCCAACTCTTTGTTACGTGGGCGCGAAGAAGGGAAAGGCGGTACACAAGAGGACCATTTCGCGGTGGATCATCTTGTGTATTCAGGCATGTTACTCCATGGCCAAAAAGGAGCCCCCTGCTGGATTGCGGGCTCATTCCACTTGAGCCACGGCAACTACAACTGCCTTGGGCCGAGGAGTCCCCTTACAGGACATTTGCCAGGCGGCTACGTGGGCCTCGCTGCACATGTTCGCAAGACACTACTGTCTGGACAGTCAAGTCCGGAGGCATGGCTTCTTTGGCCGTTCCGTCCTCCAGGACTTTCTGGTGTGATTATTGGTTCGCAGACCCACCACCGGGGTTGGTATTGCTGGGGTATCTATTCTAAGGTAAGGAATCTATCACTAACGTGTCTCTTTCAGATGCACAAGTTACTACTTGTGTAACGATATATCTGTAAGAGACATTAGTTAGTGATAGATTCCTTACTGACCCACCCATCCTCCCCGTTCTGCGAACTGATATCTAAGGTTAAGGTCATCCCCTTTCAGGGCCCTAGTTTCATGGCACCAGTGTTGGTTCTATCATGGCTCTGAGTATCTGGCGCGGAAAAGCTGTGTATCAGAACGGACGTCAGCGCGCATGGGCAGCGTCCAAGTACTCCGACGTCATTCCGGCGCTAACGACGCCGACGACGGACGCGGAGCCGCAGACGACGCCTACCGACGCGCAGGGGTATTGCTACGCAAAAATTTCCAGATCCAGTCTGACGCCTGGGGATATTCTAAGGTAAGGAATCTATCACTAACTAATGTCTCTTACAGATCTATCGTTACACAAGTAGTAACTTGTGCAATGGGCATGGACATTCTGTTGCATCCCTGTTTTATTAGTCACCAATTTGCGCATGATGATCAACGATTTTTACAAGAGGTACCCCGACGCCAATGCCCCGACTTACCAACCACCTTCACGACCAGACGTTCCAGAGACTGCCTCAACTTCAAGGACCCCTGCCAGATCACAAGGAGAAAGACCTGTCTTGGCACCCGTTTCTATAAGGGACACTTTAGCTGACAGTGATGGTGATCTTCAGCCTGAGGAGGAGGAAATTCAATTTGATTCAGAGGATCATCCCGAATGGGACGATTATGTGGCTCTGTTGTCAGCCTCAACGAATCCCCTCCGATATCAGTGGCTTCCATGGCATCCTGGAGGGAGCGTCCACATGATTCAGTCTTCCTCTTAAAGTTAAACAGAGTGCTTTCTCTACAACATTAAAGCTGAGGCCCAACCCACAACAAGGTCTATCCCTATTGTTGGCTTTATATGGCAGGAGGGATTAAAATCAATGACCGCACCAGCTTTAATGGCTGTGGTTATCCTAAAGCTTGACAAAAAATATTAGTCTCTGGACAATTTGCCGACTAGTCTTATTGGTCAGCCAAAACCTGAGACTGTAATAATGATGGCGGCCCATCGACGGGCTTAACATCCATCCTCGCTGTGCTCGGCTCCGCTGCACAAGGAGAGCCAAAACTGGGCAACATTGGTAAAACTTTTATATTTGAGTCTCCAAAGCTCTGGCCATCCCCTGGAGATAGGACTGCCAGATGTGGTCCGACATGTCCGCGTTCATAGAGTACCTCCCTGAGGACAAGAAAAAAGAAACCCAAGAAATTCTGATGGATGGGGAGAAGGCCTCCTTCGGGAATAATTGACATTGCCCTGAGCATCTCCTCTATGGCCTTTCAATAGATGGCCGGGGGGGCCAGTATTGTGCCGCTAAGGGTGGCTGAAAGCGACGTGGTTTCTGCCAGAGGTGCAAACAAATATCCTTGACATGTCATTTGGCGGAGAGAGCATCTTTGGTAAACATGTGGTAGATGCATTATAGTCCATAAAATAGGACACTGAAACCACTCGTTCACTGGCCACTTTGCAACAACGACAATTCCAGTCTTTTCGAGCAGAGGCAGATATCAATTTTCTTCCCAAGCACAGTCACAGCAAAACTCATATCTACCATATCTCAGCAAGGTTTTCAAGCCCCATACTTGTGCAACAACCCTGCAGTTTAATAACAGCGTCCACCTATTCCAGGAAGCAACTGCGTCGACGTCGTTCCGCTGGAAAAAAGGCTTAGAATAGTTCCAGTAGACAGTGATATAATGCAGGCACCTGTCACCTCAGTCCCACTTAAATTCGACAATCCCCTTTCTAAATTCTACAATCATTGGAAGCTCATCTCTTCCAACAGATGGGTATTAGACGTAATCCAGCATGGTCACACCCTGGAATTTGGTCAAAAGCCTCCAAATCATCACATCACCATCTTTCCCTACTAAAGGAGGAAGTCCGATCACTTCTCTCCAAGAATGCAATAGAGGAGGTCCCGTTAACCAACACAATCCGGAATATTATTCCAATTTTTTCCTCATCGGAAAAAAATTAGGAAAGTGGAGGCAAGTAATGGATTTGAGGCTGTTAAAACAAATTCATCAAGAAACAACCATTCAGGATGTCATCCCTGCAGGAGATTTTGCAACTGGTAGAGACACAGTACTACATGACCCTCCTGTATCTGCTGGATGCATATTTCCATATGCTTAATGCATAGAAAGGTGTTGAGGTTCGAGATGGCAGGGTCCCATTGCCAATTCAAAGTGCTCCCCTTTGAGTTGAGGTTGACTTCCAGAATCTTTACCAAATGCATGGCTCCAGTAGTGACTTTTCTCAGACGTTCGGGACACCAGGTTTTCTCAGACATGGACGACTGGTTAATAAAGGGCCCCACTTTTCACTTGGCAAAGCAGTTGAATCTGGCCTGCCTACGTCTTTTCAAATCTTGGGGTCTCAATCTGAACAAGGAAAAATCATCTCTAATTCCATCCAGATCAGCGGTATTTCAGGAAGTAATACCAGAAATGAAAGTGTAAAAAAAAATTCCCACAAAGGACATGATTCTCCATCTAAAATTAGTCACAAAATCCCTATCCGCAAGAGAGTCCACTTCTGTAAGAAAGTACAATTCCATGTTGAGGATGACGTCCTCCTGCATCCCATTGATTCCAAACTGTCATCTTTGCATGCGGCCTCTGCAGTAGCAGCTGGATGTTCAGTTGAACCGAAGGAGCCCTTCGAGGACAAGATTTCGCTTACTCCACAGATGAAGTCTGCAATGTCTTGGTGGACAAACATGGACCATATCTCTCAGGGCTTCTCATTCCTTCCTGTGCTATCTCGGGTGGTGATGACGACATACACTTCCCTAGGAAGGATAGGGAGTTCACTTACAGGACTTGGAGGTTCACGGAAAAAGGACCGGTCAGGCGCCGTTCTTGCACATAAACATCCTAGAGCTGAAGGCGATTTTCCTAGGTCTTCAGGCTTCCCTTCCCAGGCTCCACAATTAGTCAGTATTGGTGAGAACAGACAACACAGCAACCGTATTTTATCTCACCAAATGGGGAGGGACACAGTCACAGGTTCTATCGGTGAAGTGCAACAGATATGGGAATGGTTAATAGCCAACAATATCGCCTTGAAAATAAAACATGTCCCAGGAGTACAGAATGAACAGGCAGACACCCTAACCAGGACAAGCAGGCAGTGCCACGAGTAGGAGCTAAGCCAACTGCAGTTAAGACTAGTTTTTTAGAGCTGGGGTTTTCCAAACCTGGATCTCTTTGTCACTTGTCGCAACAAGAAGCCCAACTTGTATGCCAGCTAGAACTCCCAACCAGGGTCTTAGGGGAACGCATTTCACTTCGCATGGACAAGGATGTTCGTATTTGTGTTCCATCCATTCCCACTCATTCCAAGGTCATATATAAAATGAAGGGGGAACTATGCCGTCTTATACTCTTAGCCCCAGTGTGTGAAAAGAAGTATTGGTTCACCAAGCTGCTTTGCCTATCAGAGTGCCCACATATCCCGTTTCAGCCAGCAGAATATCTTCTGTAGATGAAGAGGAGCAAATTGTACATCCACAAATTTGTTCTCCCAATTTGTCAGCTTGGCTCTTCACCACACTGAGTTCGGGACTCTGTCTTTCTGAGGAGTGTAAATCCATTCTCCGCAACGCTCGTGCTGCATCCACAAACAAATGTTACTCTGCATAGTGGAAGAGGTTTCGCTCATACTCTTTAAAAAAAAAAAATGTTTATATTTGCTTTTAAAATTTCATAAACCTAATGGGCATGACGTATGTAATCATCCCCTATTCCCCGGTGCCCCTCCACCATCCTCCCGCCAGACCATCAATGAAACAAGTAAAACAGATCTGAAAAATAGTTCCCCAAAAGTCTCTACATTGCAATGTTCTTGTGATGTCTCCCCGTCTGCATTATGGGCACGAGGTTGTCCGCTCCTCCCTTTTCACAGTCCCCTGTCCAGGCCATAAGATAGTCTTTATTTCCCCCACACTCTAGTGAACTTCTTGGGGCATTCCCAAACTTTGTATGTGACCCTCCCTGCTGCCATATACATATCCATGCCTCTTTTCCAGTCTCCTATGAGGGGGTATGGGAGCCCCCCATGCTCGGACCACGTCCCTTTTAGCCACCACTAAGGCTAGTGCTACGAAAATCAAGAGTGGGGGATTCAGGTCGACATCGTTGGTTATTCCCAGCAGCACCAGTTTTGGCTCGACTGGAAGGGCCACAGGCAGTACCCTACTCAATTCCCTCAGTATCTTAACCCAGTATTCCTGAATTATATGGCACTCCCAGATAATATGATAAAAGTCCCCCTGAGCATGCCCACACCGCAGACAGTTGGTGTCACTAGCCCACCCCATACGATGCAGCCGTAGTGTGTCATAATATACCCTATGGAAAATTTTATACTGAATGAGCCGGAGACAGGACTTCATTGCGACTTCCCTATGATGCATCAGGGCTGTCTCCCAGTCTACCGTGTCCATCTCTCCCAGGTTTTGTTCCCATGTTTCTCTACGTTTCCCTAGTCTGTCAGGCATATTATTAATCAAAGTTTTATATGTCAGAGATACTATTTTGCATGAGATTTGCTCCTGTAATAAGCGACCCTCGAGCGGGGCATACTCTGGTAAGGGAAAGGAGAGCGCCGTCTCAAGTACTGAGTGTAGTGCAATCCGTATTCTAGCCTCAGTGTCTGGAGGGACTTTAGGTCTCCCCTCTGTAGCAGGTCTCCTAATGTAGAGACTTAATCGTCCCACCCTTTAAACCCCTTTAGCTGGTGCAGTTCCTTTAACTAAGAACAGGACCATACTGGGGTCTGTTTTGTTGGTTTGTGCGTCCAGCCAATTGTCTTAGTCGCTCCTCCCAGACCTCTATAGTAACCCACATTGCTGGGTACAGTCTTTCTTTCCCCCTACCCCCGTATATATAGTGCAAACAGGTGCGGTGTGCCATTGTACCTCTGTCTAGTCTATACCTGGGGTGATCGGCTGGAGCGTGAAGCCCTTCATTTATTGACGATAAATGTTCTGCCCTGTAATATGCTTAAATATCTGGCAGGGAGATCCCCCCCCCATTGTATTGATTTCTTTGCAGTGTATCTAGGGCTATCCTGGGTTGTCTCCCCAGCCAAAGTAATGATCGAAGCTCGGCATTTATATCTTTAAAAACCTGTTGAGAGAGGGGTAAATATTCATTTTGTAGGGCATAGAGAAAGCGCAGCAATGTAATCATTTTGAACATTGCGTCTCGGCCTAGAATCGTAAGGGGGAGAGTCTTCCATCTAATAGCATCAATAACAAAGTTTGTGAGCACTCGCTGGATGTTTCTCTGGTAGGAGAGATTTCTATCTGTGGTTACATATATCCCCAGATACGTAAACCCTGTTCCCGTAACCCGAGGGCACCGGGAAAGAGGGCCAGACTTCTCCCTACCTGGGGCTATATAGGATCGACTTGTGCCAATTTATCATATATCCTGAGTAGGAGCCATAGCGGCCCAAAAGGGTAAACAACACTGGGATTGTGCTGACTGGGTGGGTGACATATTAGAGGACATCGTCCGCGTAGAGCGATATTTTCTCCTCGGATGTATCAATCTGCTTGATTTTAAACCTTTGTATCTCTTTTTCCTGTCGGATCTCACAGGCCACTATCTCAATGGTAAGGGCGAATAGTAACGGAGATGAGGGACAGCCCTGTCGGGTCCCTTTCCTTATGGGGAAATCGTCTGACAACACCCCGTTCACTTTAACCCTGGCTCTCAGGTCTGTATAAAGGAGTCTCACCCAATTCCTGAATGTGGGTCGAAAGCCGAATTTGGTTAACACTACCTCAAGGAAGGGCCATTGTACTGCGTCAAACGCTTTTTCTGCGTCTAAGGACAGGAACATATGTGGTTCCTGACGGTCTTGCACCTCCATCACTCAGTTATGGGTTCTCCTAAGATTTAATCTGGTCGCCCTGTCTGGCAGGAAGCCTGTCTGATCCAAGTGGACCAGGCTGGAGATTACCCGGCGCAGTCGGAGTGCCAGAATCGTTACCAGGAGCTTGACCTCCACATTCAGGAGAGAAATGGGGCGGTAGGATGCGCATTCCTCAGGGGGTTTTCCTTGTTTATAAATAGAGATAACTGTGGCCATACGGAGGTCAGGTGGTAGGATGCCCTCTTAGGCTGCCTCCGTGAACTGGGTCAAGAGGTGGCCACTCAGCAGATCCACTGCTTTTTTAAAGAATGCAGTGAGGAATCCGTTCGGGCCTGGGGATTTCCCCGTACGGAGTCTGACTACGGCCTCTTTGATCTCAGTGGTCGTTATGTCAACTTCGAGGCTTAGCTTATCCTCCTCAGTTAAGATGGAAGTCTCAATGCTGCCTATGTACGGCAGTATATCTTCTATCGCGCCCAGGTCTCTAGCCTTGTAAAAATCCTTATAGTAGGTGGCGAATATGTGGACTATTTGGACATCTTTCCGCCGGGTTTGTCCCTGACCATCAATCACCTGTTCTACCCAACGGGCATCCTGCTCTCTACGGCTTAACCACGCCAGGAGCTTTCCAGACTTATCCCCTAAGTCATATAATCTATGAAGGGTCGCCTGTGCTTGAGCTTTTGTTGTTGTTTGCTCACAAGTAGTCGAAGTATCTGTGGGTCTCGTTCTATAACATGCCTTTGTTGTAGCTCCAAGATGTGAGTTTCCAGAGAGTGAAGCTCTTCCTGCGCTTTCCTTTACTCCCACGCTATCCTATTTTGGGCTCTGTCGCGCAAAACTCTCTTAAAGGCTTCCCGATTGGACTGACCCTATATTTTCTGCGAAGTATACCTTCGTATCTGCCCTGAATCCCCGCAGCAGTTCCTTATTCTGGAGGTCCCATGCAGTCAGTCGCCAACCCCTACCCCCGACCTTATGTTTCCCGCCCAGTCGTACCATAAGGGATGAATGATCTGAGATTCCTCATGCTTGATACTCTGCCACATCCTCAATGCTAAGAGCATGTCGGTGGAGGAAGACATAGTCTAACCTGGATAATACCCTGTGCGCCCCTGAAAAATATGAGTACGTTCTGGTGTCCGGGTGTAACCATCGCTAGACATCTGTTAGTCCTAGTGTGGAGATAGCCCTGGCCAGGGGTGTTGTTGATGAGTCATCAAGTCGGTTTCTTAATCTGTCCATCTGGGAAGACATAACGTTGTTAAAGTCCCCGCCTACCACGTGCAGTGTGTCTGGTGTGTCCAGAAGGATATCAGTTAGTCCAGTAAGAGGTCTGGCTTGAAGTTTCGGTGGTGCATATATTGAGGCTATCGTGATCTTGTGTCATCCCCACGTTCCCGGGTCCGTCCATGTCCGGGTAGCTACAAAGTGGGGGGCTTCTTAATCAAAATGGCAACCCCTCTGGAGCTTGTTGTGTATCCTGCATGCGCCAAAACTTTATACAGTCCTCTCACCAGAAACCCACATTTCGTTCCTTGAAGGTGGGTCTCCTGTAGCAAGACAATATCTGGACCTACCCTCTTTATGTATGACCGGACCAACCCCCTCTTTATTTTGTTGCCCAGGCCGTTCACGTTCCACGTAAGGATCTTGAAACAGCCACTCATTGTGGAGCAGCCTGGGAGCTACCTTCCATCGCAAGAGACATTAGTAGTGAAATGCACGTGCGGTACCAGGAGTCGGGTGACTAGTATGCAGGTGTGTGGAATGATCCCATATCTGGCATGCCTTTAAAAATGTAACTGTAAACCTCGTCAAACATGTAACAAGTCCCTCCCCCCCTGGAAACAGTTGTATCCCCCTCCATCAACCTCCCCCCTCCCCACCTACCTCCCCCCAGCTGTCCCATCTCTGGCCGAATGCTAGAGGATGAGCTTTTCGGGTGATGGAGGTATGTCGCCCACCCAGTCCCAAACCCACAATATAGGAGAAGCCCGCTCTGAACCTTTAAAGTGACAGCATATAAAGTTGTGAACAAGAGCAAGCAGGAACGAGAAAGAATAGAGGCAGTACAAACGAATAAACAAAGAAGGGCATCCAACTTGCTTGCTCCAAGCGAACGCTACAGATTCTTGGTCGGCCATATCGGTCCCTGCATCATGAGTTAGAGTCCAGGGGTTCCCCCTGGGTCGCCATGGTTTCTGGTGTAGCCTCGTGCTCCATCGCATTTATCTCAACCGCCAAGGAATGCAGCGACTGTCTGTCAGACTCCTCCTCTGAGGAGGAGGAGGAGGAGGAAAGCGAAGGATCCTCCTCCACATCCGAACGAGATTTCTCTGTAAGGCAAAGGAATCGGGAACCCGTCGGCAGATTAGAGTCGAGGGAACCACCACTCCGACACCTCCTTCTTTCATGTCCAGTTTTGGGGTATGGATTCGCCACTGGAAGTCGTTCCCTGCGCCGTTGCCGAGTTCTATGTGATTTCGGTGCCCCCTTGGACCACACCATGGGTCTCTCTGCAGAATCCATCTTTTGGGTACTGGTCGTGGGCTTCGTCAACGAAGGGCGCTCATCCAGCCACTGCCACGCCTCTTCCAGACTTTGAAAAAAGTGGGATTTATCCTTGTATATTACTTTTAGTTTGACTGAAACATGTACTGGATTTGGAGGGCTCTCAGTTTGGCTTTTATCGAGTCATAGGAGCATCTCTGTCTCTGCACTCCTGGTTATAATCAGGGAACATCATTATTTGGGCATTGTCTTGTCGGATCTCCCCGAGTTTTCTAGCTTCCCGGAGAATCATGTCCCTGTCTAGAAAATTCAAGAAAGAAGCTATTACTGGTCGAAATCTCGTTCCTGCCGGTGGTTTGGCCAGCAACGCTCGATGGGCCCTTTCTATAATGAAGCAGTTAGAGAAGTTATCCTTTGGGAAAGTGCGTAGTAACCAAGAGTGCAGAAACTCCGCCATGTTTGTTCCTTCGATTCCCTCTCTAAAACTAACAAAGAGGAGATTGTTGCGTCTTGCCCTATTTTCGGCATCATCCACCTTCCATAATAGTTGTTTATGGGACGATTGAAGCTCAGCCATACCTTTCCTCATATTTTGTATGGTGTCCTCAGCCTCCCCCAGCCTCGTTTCAGATTCTGTTACTCTTTCTGCCAAATTTCGGAGATCCTGCTGCAAGAGTGTTACCTCCGTGCCCACCGCTCTGATTTTATTCTCAAGGACCTCCCGGGATGCCTGGATTGCATGCATCAACAGGGCTGTGTCCGAACGGGTAGCTGTAGGTTCATCATCTGGCAGGGGGCTGATTTGGTATAGCGGTCAAGTGTGCCCTGTCTGGGAGGCTTAGGGTCCTTCTCCTTCGTCCGTCCCATATTGCGCCGCAAAGGACCACACGCCTTCAGAGATGGTCTTATTGCGGCACCGCCTGGCACCGTGCACCGCCTCACTTCCCTCAAGTCCCCCTCCGATCAGCCCCCTGACGTCGCGTGCTCATGTATCCTTAGCAGGATATTGACCCCTGTGACCAGATATCCCTCACCACTGGCTCTCCATGCGGGCAGGGGGCAGAGTCAGTCCCCTGGTTAACCAAGTCCACGAGGGCCAGGGGTAGACCAAACAAAACTAATTCCATTCTGGGCTGCCAGATCACCTGCGGCTTGTATGGTTTGGCGAAAACAGTTTGAGTTAATGATGCATAGGTGTCTTTGCCCAAACAGCCTCATCCTGGTAGTAGACTCAGTACTGGATGCATCCTATGGCTGCCTGTTATTACAGCAAGAAGCCGCTCCGTGCCACTGCCCACAGCTATTCGCCCAACTCCTTTAATTGCTTGCACTATTCCTTGTATGGCACACTTCAGCTTGTGCACACCCCTGGGGGTAACAGCTTCTCAAGGTCCCTACTCTGGGCCAGCTTCTCAGGGTCCCTCCTCCGTCTCTCCAGGTGACTCCCCCAGGCGTCCATCTCCACCACCAGGGTCACGGAGCCTCGCCTGCCGCGAACCGGGCGGAGGGTCGTCTGCTCCTACCGCAGATCCCCTCAGCCCAGCACCTGCTCCACGGTGCCTTCCGGCCTCCGCACACGCAGCGGCCAACCCTCACCCTCAAGGCCGCCGTTGACTGCCGGAGCAGCGAGGTCCAACCCAGGCGGCTGCTCCTCCATCCGCTGCTTCGCTTCTCCCTTGGGGCAGTTGTGGAGGTCCGATGTCCGTCCCGCTCACCTCATGGACATTGGCGGCCAGGCGCGGCATTACTCCAGGGTACTTGCGGCCCTCTTCAGCTGTCGTTGTCTCTTGCTGCACCGGCTCTCCCTTCAGCAATGCAGCGGCGCCATCCTGTTTGCGCTCGCGGGCCTCTGAACCAACCTTCGTCCCGGCATTTAGCGAGCTAGCCGCGTCCTCCGCACATAGTCTTCTGCTGCCGGGGCAGTATTGGACCCCCAGGAGTGAAAATATGTGGTCTCAGGCCACCAGAATTCACGACGGATCACAGTAGTACACCGGAGCTGTGTAGTCCTACTCGGCCATGCTGCTGGCCACGCCCCCCCGCTCATACTCTCTTGATTTAAACCAAAGCAGATTCTCACTTATCTGCTGCAGCTAGCAAAGCCAGAACTCACTCGCTCATCTATTAAAGTTCATCTAGCAGCCATCTCTAGATTTAGGAGACGTTCTGGGCAATTATCATTATGGTCCAACAGACTGGTTAATGAATTGATGAAGGGCCTTTTTCGGTTCTACCCTCCTGTGAAGCCTCCGCCTGCACTTTGGCAGGTAAACACAGTTTTTTCCCACCTCAACAGATCCCCTTTCGAACTGATGCCCAAAGCTGATTTGAACTAACCGTAAATTAATCCCGAAAGTGCCAACGTCTTTCCACTTAGATGAGCCCTTCGTTTTGCCATCATTCTTCAGTAAACCGTCTTCAGTTGGAGAGGGCCTTGCACTCTCTTGACATCCGACGTTATCTGAAGTTGTACCTAGAGAGAACCAGAATCTTCAGAAGAGAGAACTAGAATCTTCAGATAGACAGATTAACTCCTGATTATTTCGCCTCATTGTTGGGTGTCTTTGACTATCGCTTTCTGCCATGAGAAGGCAAAAAGACCACTATCTGCGAAGGTGAAGGCACATTCTACTTGAAAAGTCGCTGCTTTTTCAGCCTTGTTGGCATGAGTGTTCTTGCCTGACATCTGCAGAGCGGCAACGTGGATTAGTGCCCACACCTTCAAGAAGCACTGCTGCGTGGATTCCCTGAAAAGAGCAGATGTGGCAGTTGGAAAGGGTGTGGTGCCTATTTTTTTATGGTATGGCAATTTTGATTATCTTTTAACTTTTTTGTGGTTTCGTCAAGCAGTATTTTTTAGGTCTTTATGTTAAATTCAGGCTAATCTTGCTATATTATTTTTATCATGGTGGGATGGTTTGCCTTACCCACCTCCATCATTTACTGGATAACGCTTACAAGTCTGATTCAAGTATGTGAACCTATGAAAGCTACAATAATGGTTAAAAAAAGCTTCACTTATCTGTGCATTGTGGTTCCCCAGTATTGGTATCTTTCAAAGAAACACATGCGACCCTCCCTCCTCCCTGTCAACGCTCACACCTGTAATACCTATTTTTCCTTTTTAATACTTGTGCTTGAAATTTGAGGTACAGTGGCTCTGCAGGTGCTTCAGCATCTCTACTATGATTGGTTGAAGTTTCGATGTTTAGAAACAATATGAATTCGCTAAAAATGTCTGTTGTTTTCAATGTGATTCTTAATGCTAATGCTTTAGCAGTAATTACTGTTACTGTGGGACTTCCACCATGATGACTGGGAAGATTCAAGTATGTGAATCTATGAAAGATATCAATACTGGAGAACCACAGTGTAAGGTAAGTAACTTGTTTTTTCTTGCTGTTGTGAGTAAATACGTAAGGTCGCACCTTACTGAATATATGGGGTCCTGCAGAATGGACGCATTGACGGTCACCCTTTGCTGTACAAGGAAGACCTGTTTACATGTTTGTTAACATATTCAGCTGAATATTGTTGCTATTGTATGCGTTCATTTCAGGTGTTTGGGGACTGGCTATTTAAGCCACGCACTTATTTTGAAGTAACAAATGATATCCAGACTAGAGTGTCAGAATTTGACATGCGGTCTAACATTCTGACAGAAATCTTGCAATCCTCCACATGTTCTTCAAAGTCTTTGCTTCTGTTCAAGTGAGGCTCTGCTGCATACAATAATGACTGCAGTGTAAAAACCCTTTTCAGGGCAGCAGTCCACTGACAGATTGCCTGGCATAGGCCTGTTTCAGTTGATTTGCACTTTTTATCTTCCCATTTCTCAACAGAGAGTCTGGCTATTCATACTTCTTCTAAGCAGAACCCAAATGCCCTCCTGACTGTTTCACAGATAGGAAGTTCCAGAAGGATCTGGAAATTGCAGTATCAGCTGATCTATTCCCCACTATCCTCTGCGCACTCTACTGCCTCTAAACCCAGCTGATTCCCTCCACACTCGCATGTCCTCGCACTCAGGTTGACTGTTCATGTGACAGGGCAAGATCACGCTGCTATCTTTGATGCTCCTGTCGGCCTTGAACTCAGGAAATTGGTTAGTGTCTCTGGACCTTCAGCATACTTATTTTCATCTTCCAATTGTTCCACCCACTAGCGCTGCTTGAAGTTAATGGTGGGGGGTCCACGATTATAAGTTTGTAGTTCCCGTGTTCAAACTGACAACAGCATCAGGCGTCTTTAGGAAGGTCCTGGCAGTCCTAGCTTTTTCACTGGGGATGTCTTGAGCTCATGCATTTCTATTCTTGGATTTTTAGTTAGTAAAGGCACAGTCATCATGACAGTCTTTCCTCCTCAGAGAATTGTGGATATTTGGGGAAAGTTTCAGAGGTGTCTGACTCGAGCTTCAGCCAGGACCTACGGGTCTTGCGTCTGCTAGGCCTCTTGTCCTTGTGCATCCTTCTGCTGTTTCCCAATGTGGCAGATGAGAGTCCTTCCTTAGTGTCAGAAGAGGCAGTGGCTACAGCATCAAGGAAGGCTCTCAGATCAGGTGCAGAATTTTCATTTGCTGCATCAGGATCTGCACTGGTGGATAGACTTCCTCTGTAGGGTTGACTTTTCAGCCCTCTACGGATTCAGGTATTTGTGGTCATAAAGGCTTCCTTGTTGGAGGGCTCATCTAGACAATATCGTGGCGGGACATGTGGTCGGTGTCTGAGCAGTGCCTGCACATAAATGTGTTGAAACTCTAAGTGGTTCGCCTTCCTATGAATGTATTTCTTCCATCAATATCAGAGAGGCCATTCAGATTCTATCACAACACACCAAAACCATCCAAAAGATCAACAGAAGAGGTGGTGTGAGGTCGCTAACTGTGTTGGGAAGCAATTCGTTTTTGGAGGTGGACGCACTTTTGGGGCATCTTCCCAGTATTGGCTTATGTAGCAGGCTCCCTCAATGTGATTGCGGATGCACTGTCGGCAGTCTTTCTTGAGTTTGAGCTGCACCCCAACAAGACTTGGGTGATCTTCTCCAGATTGGGGTTTACATATGTGACTCTTTTCTCCATGGCCCAGAGCAGGAAGTGTCCTCTGGTTTGTGTCATACGTTTCCCTCTGACTGGTTCCTTGGGCACCTTCTTTAGGTAATCTGGTTCAGCCACTGCTGTATGCATTTCTGCCAAGCTCACTTCTTTCCAGAGTCCTGCAGAAGGGGATGCACGCAGCTTGTTCTGACCACTCCACGCTAGGTGAGGAGGATCTGGTATACTGATCTGTTGGTAACCAGGCTCAGTCAGTCAGTAATGCTAGAGTGAAGACAGGGCACAAGAAAGTGAGATGGTGAGAATTGGGAAACAAACAAGAAAGAGGTGCGATGCACAGTGTGAAGGAATTGGCTCAACATAGTTTGTTCAGGCAATGCATTGAAAAGCAGTTTGTAGCAAAACAATGTTTTTAATTAGGACGATTCCACAGCTGTTTTAATGCTTAAAGATGAATCCAAACACAGGGCCTTTACTTACATTCTGCTGCAATGTTAGCTCGTTCCGGCTACCCCTGCGACAGTTTTTCTGTTAAGCTTGCCTGCACCCACTCTGCTGCCGGTCTACCTGCTGCCCTCTGTTTGTGCCTGTTATGCTCGTTTCTTACTCAGCTTTTGCTTTTCTGACCTTTGTTTTAAATTTTTCTTCTCATTGTTCTGCCTTCTGTCTTCCCTTCTCTGCACGTTTTTGTGCCCTCTGCTGTGCCCTCTTCTGCTCAGTTTTGCATTTCTGCTCATGTTTCTGCCCTCTGTTTTGCTTTTTCTGCTTGTTTTTTTCTGCCCTATATTTGGCCTTTTCTGCTTGCTAGCTTTTTTACTCTGTTTTGCCTTTTCTCTGCTCGGTCCTTCGCTCGACCTGTCTTTTCAACACAGATCTTGCACCCTGCCATCCAGATACTTCCAGGGGTGACAGTACACATACAGATTGATTGAAATATTGTTAGCCTTGTAGTTGTTTCTAAGGACATTTTATAGTGTAGAGTGGCTGTTCTTTTCAAGTTCTCAATAAATGAACACTTCCAACAATGAATTGTCTTTGGCTCTGTTCAACTTAATAGCATGCAGCCTTCTGTGGTTACATTCATAGTGAGTGCTAGTCCTGTCCTAATGCTAAAATAATCCTGCAATTTGGATGAAGCTCTTGAGCTATACTAAGAAGATTACAATGGCAGTCTGATCGGTTGTTTTACCTAAGTGAGCATCTGCAAACTTTAATTACGTACGCTAACACGTGTCATTTGGCTTCTAGGCATGAAGCGCTCTCATTCTGATGGGTGCATGAATTCTGACTCACGCACAAATAGGAATTTATTCTTGAATCGAGATTCAAAGGCCGGGGTTTTGCCAGCACGATTTTCCCAGATGAATCCTGACAAAATTGTGTTAGCAAAATGCACGAAGTTTGCACATCTGGGTAAAACGGCACATTAACATGGTATCAACAATTCTGTTATTTAAATTTGGCAAAGTTCCAAATTGCACACCAGAAACTATCGTACTCTGCAATATTGGCATTTGCCGGCTGCAGTTTGCACAGTCCTTAGTATGAGGGTCTTAAAACGGGGCTAATCTTTCCAATGTGATATTGCATGCTGTTTAGCATTAATTGTGGCCCCAAAATTCTAACTAAGTTTCATCTGTTTTGTATTAGCAGTGGAAAAGAACGTTCTAATCAACCCCGTTTGGAAGATTCTTCTGGAATTGGAACTAGAAATAATGTTGGAGAGGTACCACTTTATATGCATTGATGTTTTATATTAACAAGTACATTGCTTTTCCAGTCATCTCTTTGAGCGAGCTCCTATTCTCGATACACATTTGCCATCAAGATCCCTGACAAATAATGTATGAGATTTTTTGAGCGAGCATTTTTGTGATTTTACTCATCCACTCTAAATTCATAATGTTTATTTGGATCAGAAAACACAGTTCCAATCCGAAATTGCTGTAGACTGTTAAATGGAGAAAAGCGCCCTGATCCCATTCGATTTTTTTGATTTTGAAAACAAAGTTCTGAATATCTTTTTGCATTTGGATTTTTTAAAATTTTCTTTATTTATTGATTTCTATCTTCAAACATTCTATATTATATTATGCACCATAGGGCCTTGCAGTTTCAAATAAATTGGGTGTCAAAACATTTTTGTGGCGTAGGTCAATCAACATTTGAAATATAATTGGCAATCATACCATAACAAATCTGGTCAATATCAGAAGGTCTTAGTATAGGCTTATGTATGGGTGTTACGCCGCTGGATTGTGGGTCCAGGTATCCTCTGTTCAGAGCATTTGGTGAGTGTTGGAATATATGTTGGAATATTCAGATTGATATTGCCAGTATGATAGATTTTCATGTACTATCTGTATTGTGAATTTTATTTTGTCCTTTTACGTTTTTGTTTTGGCCTATTTTTAGGTCTAACCTACAGAAAGGTTTAGCTATTTCATATATATATGTCATGTGATCAATGCTTGGAGAAGCCGAAACGCGTCATGTCGGACTGGTGTCGGGTCTTGCAATAAATTGAAAATCTGCACTATCCATGGGTCCTGCCTCGTCTTTCAAGATTCTGATTTGAATTTGGACGTCTGTGCTTACCGAATATATATATATATATATATATATATATATATATATATATATATATATATATATATATATATATATATATATATTTCCGCTCTGCGCTTTTTCTGCGATAGGCTCAGATTCTTGACCATCAAACAGGAAAAAACACGGAAGACCCAGAGTGCAGGTGAGTTTCTTTATTCTTCAGCACACCACGGCAGCATAACGTTTCGGCCTACACAGAGGCCTTGGTCACATGGCGCACTGAGAGAGTTGCAAGAAATTTAAAGTGCTCATACTACAGCGACGGATACATTTGATTGGCTAGATTTGAAGCAGTGGGAGTGTTTAACTGCATTGAAAGCTGATTTGTTTGCAATTGCAGGGGCGGGGAACCATGTGTATTGACGCAATTGCCCTTCACATTGATAACTGTATGAATACATTTGTGCTATCTGACAATTCGACTGGGTTATTTGAATTAATCCATGGGCACGCACGGTGTGTACAAAATTCATTAGAAAGTTCATATATTTACAAAGTGTGCAAAGAGAAAACCCTCAATCAAAATTTCATTGGAATTACATGTCATGAGGCTAACGGCATAAATGCCTAAGATGCAACAATAAATCAATGCACAATATACCAAACGGTCCCTCGTATATAAAATATATACACCAAATTTCATATATTTACATCTATATACATAACGCAACCTTCCAACTACTGCCATCTAACTACTTAGATGCAATGTAGTAGTATCATAGTCGGATATACAGGGCACAATTATGCGTGTATTTTAGCACCTCCCCATACCTTTTCAATATTAGATGTTTATACGTGATCAAACCACAAAACCATCGCTGTTGAATATGCTAAATAAACAAGTGCAGTTAGAAAACAATATGAATCTTTTTTTCATTTTTTCAAAAAATAAGCTTAAAATTGGTTACATGAAGCTTCTGAGGAACACAGCAGACATTTAAATCGACAATATTCTTATGACCTAGTATTTTTTACCTTGTATAGTCATAGTAGATTGCCGAAAAAACCGAACATTGATGGCCAAGTCAGGTAACTTTACTTCAGATTGCCAGCACCATATAGGCGAGGAAGTGGTAACGGTACAGCAAGAGGATTTCAGGTGTTAAGTTTCCTACAAACAAGTGTAAAAATCCTCCGTGGAATTGAGGCCATTCGGACTCTTGCTGTCCATCTCCAGGATATATCTGGTCTCAAGCGCCCTTAAGATCCCATCCCGGTTGCCACCTCTCCTCAACGGACCTACTGAGTCAATAGCATAATATTTAAGGAGACTACTGTTGTTACCATGGAACTCCTTAAAGTGTCGTGCGACAGGGTAGGTGGCGTCATTGGTGTTAATTGCTCTAATATGCTGGAGTACCCTTTTGTGGACCTGCAATTTGGTACTACCAATATATTGCAGGCCACAGGGGCACTCCAGCACATACACCACATACTCCGACTTGCACGTGAGTTGCTTATTGATTTTTCGGGGCACCGCAGAGAATGCTGTAAGGAACTCAGTTTTATTGAGCCCCTGAGAGCAAGCTTTACAGCTGGAACACTTCCTAAACCCCCGACTGGCAGCTAGCCAATTTTTTGGGGGTATTATCTCAGGGCTAGATTTAACTAATGCATCCTGTAGAGAGAACGCCTTCCTGTAAGTAATGGCTGGTTTGTTAGGCATGTGTTCACCAATAACTGGATCCAATTTAATCAGGTTCCAGTATTGGTTGACGATCTTTCTAAGTGCCCCGTGCTGGCTACTGTAGGTCCAAATGAGCCTGATAGGCTGCTCAGTGCTAGCATCGGTGTTTTTTAGTGCTTTCCTGTGGGTCAGTGCTTGAGTGCCTGATAGGGCATTAGCTTTTCTAATAGCTGTATCAATTAGTTGCTCACCATATCCGCGGGCAAGGAACCTTTGTTTACTGGCTGCTTGCGCAGTTTTGCAGTGGGAGTCCGTACTACACACCCTACGGATTCTAAGCATCTCCCCATAGGGGATGCTTCTAATCAAATGCGGGGGGTAATGACTTCCCGCATGCAAAATGGTATTGCCCGCTGTGGGCTTCCTATAAAGCTTGGTTTCAAGCCTAGCCTATATATATATATATATATATGTATGTATGTATGTATGTATGTATGTATGTATATGTATGTATGTATATGTATATATATATATATATATATATATCAACATCCAAAGAGATCCAATAGCTATGTGGGCGCGCTCTGCAGTGTGTGCTCTGCCCAGGGGTCGGATCCTGACCCAGGTAATTTTTTGAAACAAAGGAGGCGGCACAATCAGGAATCGATTTAAAGCCTTATTTATTACAAGACTTCACCCCACCAACGTGTTTCGGCCTCACTCGGCCTTGCTCAACCGTGAGCAAGGCCGAGTGAGGCCGAAACGCGTTGGTGGGGTGAAGTCTTGTAATAAATAAGGCTTTAAATCGATTCCTGATTGTGCCGCCTCCTTTGTTTCAAAAAAAAAAATATATATATATATATATGTATGTGTATATATATGTATGTGTATATATATGTATGTGTATATATATGTATGTGTATATATATGTATGTGTATATATATGTGTGTGTATATATATGTGTGTGTATATATATGTGTGTGTATATGTATGTGTATGTATATGTATGTGTATATATATGTATGTATATATATGTATATATATATATATGTATGTATGTATATATATATATATTACCTACTGGCGGTCGCCAGTAGGTAGTTATAGTTAGGATTTTTTTCAATGTTAAATCTCAAAATTCTATTTGGAATAACTTTGGCACCGGTTGACGAATCTGCCTGAAAATTTCATGAAAATGGCCTCGTCGAGCTCCGGTCCTTCCCTGAAAGTTTGGGGGGGATACAATAAGCGGGGGCCGAGATAAAAGGGGGGTCCCAAAACGCGTTTTCCCCATGTTAATTTCCATAGGGCGGTCGATTTCACTTTTAGCCCGAACGGCTGAATGGATTTACACCAAACTTGGCAAAATTGTAGGGACTGGTAGCCCGATGTGCCTTTGCTATGTCTCAAGATATGTGCTCCAGTGGATTTTGAGTAATTTAGGTTCAAAAAAATATATATATCTATAGCAGCGCACCGGCGCGCGCACCAGGGAGCGCTCCGGGTGCGTGACGCGAGGTGCGCATGGAAAGCTGATTGGCTCTCGGGTGTCTGTAAACATTCCAAACAGTCCAGAGCGGTCGCCATCTTGTGTCTCGGTAAAATCGAGACATAAGAGGTGGCTAAAACAAAGTGGGAACTGACCATAAGGCGTCAGGGATAGACCCCTTTGACCCCCTAGGTTTGATGTGGGGGCTATAAAAGGGCCCCGCGGGGCATTTAAAATATTTTTTTTTTTTTCGTTTTGCGCGGGGGAAGCGCACGGTGCGCGCACCAGGTAGCGCACCGGGGAGCGTAAAATGAGGGAAAAAGATGAGAGTTTTTAAAAAAATGAAGTTTTTATTTAGAAATTGGAGGTAGTTCTAAAAAGAACTTTTTTTTCTCTTCTTTTTGTTGTTTTATATTTTTTTTGTGTTTTTGGAACTTTTTGAACTTTTTTTGGCTTTTCAAAACAGTTTTATATATTTTTTTGTATTTTTTAGGGGGAGAAACAAAAAAAGGGAATTGAAACTGGCTCAACTGGAGCAAAAAAACAAAAAACCCAAAAAATTATTTCTTTTTGGGGCACTTGTGATTATCACCTGCAAGGACGATGAGCTTAACACTTTGTTCCCCATAGGAGATAAGCTTGCCACAAGCAGTACAAGTAATTTTAAAATCAGCAAATCTCGGCTGAATGCAAGGCATCACCTCAGATGTTTCTGGTTGCGAGGAAGTGGGTTGGTTTCTTTGGGAGGGGGTCCTTGATGACTGGGGGAGGTTACTGGCCAGTTCCCGGAACTCTGCACGAGAGTAGTTGTTTGGATGCTTTCTTGTCATGTGCCGAATCATGGTATAGTTACCAAAAGAATATTTCTTGTTTGGGTTGC